>NC_068356.1:35872572-35900072 GCF_020536995.1 Dreissena polymorpha
TGCATTGACCGTTCCAAGGCGGTGACCAAGTTAAATCATTATACTTTTATGTTTTGTCACAGATAAAGAACCTGTTAGTTATAAAACGGTTTTCTCATGCTAGTAAAACTTTAAGTACAATCAAGACATTGCTTGATAAAATCATCTAATTTCAAAACATCTACAAACAGCACATCGAAATGTCACATACTATATTGGGGATACTAGTAACCATTTGCTGTCGTAATTCAAAGCATTTGTCCGAGTTGTATTTATATCGGTTCGAAGCGGTTTAAACGGATGATTGTTCTGGAACTTATATGTGAACACTTCCTTTGTGTATTGTACAATTATATGTGATATTATTTATATGAAGTGAATTTCTTATATAATTCACTGACAAAATCACGCTCAATGTTAGAATTTGTAATTACTTTAATTACAATTTGTGTTTACATTAAATTTAGTTTCATTACGGACGGATAATTAAAAAGACCATTAAAGCCTTTTTTAAGCATAAGTTCTCTTTCGTTAATCAATTTACCCGTATCGCCGTTTTTGGCCTGGGGCGTAGCCCTAAGGCCATAGCAATGATACATATTTATGAGACAGTCAGAATTGGCTGGCTGCCAAATCAATGAATTCCCACAAGTCCGATTTACCACTTGGCGGTAATGCATGTGCAATCAAAGAAGTTCTTCGCAGATCTCAATAACCCGCCTTGTAAATACAGAACATCACTATATAACATGGCAGTGTCATAAAACGTGTAAAAAATATTATTGAAGCAAAATTGCTGAGCATTGGCTACGACATAGTTTTTATTATTGTTTGCATATTCATGCGAGAATAAGTTCCTCACTTGACGGTCTAGGCCGGAAAGACACGAGTGTCTACGGAGACAGTAAGAGGAATATTTTCTGATACATTTTTAGAAGACATTACATTTGGTATTTATAAATATGTTTTAAGATATCTTATTTATTTTGCGTTAACGAGACACTCAAGAAACAAGCAAATGAAAACAACAACAACAAATATTCATGGTCATTCTCGGAAATATACGAAGTTACCGGATATGATATTTCACTGCGCAGATCGAGCGCGCAAATCGAGCGCGAAAAGTTATACGTGAGACAACGTACACAATCTGTACACCGTTCTTTATCAGGGTAACTACGAACTACAGTCTCACTACGATGCCGGCCTCGCCCCTTTACGTGATCCGGGATCTACCGGGATGAACCGGGGCTCTACCGGGATGAACCGGGGCTCCATCGAAGACGACCGGGATGAACCGGGGAAACCGTGGGCTCCTCCGGGGAAGTAATAAAATGTTTAATACCTCCGGGACGAACCGGGAGTCACCGGGATGGACCGGCAACGACCGGCACGGCACCGGCAACAACCGGGACGGCACCTGGAACAACCGGGACGGCACAGTAGCTCCACCGGGCCCATACATACCCCGGCAGAGCTACGGCAACGCCCCGGTGAATGCCGTTAGAGTCCCGGTATAGCTATGGTATATAAGAAAACAGGCGCTCTGCCGGAACGCCACCGGCATTCACCGGGGCATTACCGGTTACGACCGGGGTAAAACTGGGGCGTTGCCGTAGCTCTGCCGGGGTTTGATGCCGTTGTAGACACGGTGAGTGACGGCGGTGTTACGGTATACCGGGCCTCTGCCGGCTTTCACCGGGGCTTAACCGGGGCACTACCGGCGACAACCAGGGCTATGCCGGGACGCTGCCGGCTTTCACCGGGGCACTACCGGCGACAACCGGGGCTCTGCCGGGGCTTCATCGGGATAAACCGTAGCCAATCCGGGTTGACCGGGACTCTGCCGGGCTGTTGACCGGCTTCAACCGGTGCGTCACCGGGAAATAGTGTGACTGCGTTAAAAAAATTCTACGAATTATTCCGGTCCTCGCCGGTCGACCGGCGTTAGCAAACCGGAATGGACCGGGGCTCTACCGGCAAACTTGAGACTTGGGCTTAAGTGGATTTTCTTTTGTATACACATTACAAAGGAAGTATGAGTATTTTCCTGGTCTGTTAATTATGTAATAGAAAGCTATTTTAGGCTATTGAAAGTGATTTATTTGACGCCAACAATAACAGTTTTTTGCGGCCATGTTGTTGTTGTTGTATATCTTCACCGCCTATGTAGACGAACCTCTACCAGATCTGTAGAGTTGAACAAACGGTTATTGTTCCCACAAACAGTATCGTGTTTTCCTACACCGTCTATGTACACTGTAGTATATACACAACTATTGTCTTGTCTTACAGTCTCTGAGCTTCAGCACTCAACCGCTAGGGTCAGTCCGTATAAATTCGGACAAGGGAGAAATTCGGACAAAACATCGTAAATGCATTTTACGTCACACTAAACATAACCCAGGCCTTCAGCGCTTACAGCGCTTTGATTTTATATCTGGAGAGCCAGATTACATTTCAAGGAAGTGTAGTGGTATTTCTTACCTATCATTTATAATATTAGCGTAATATGCAACAAACTTTTACCATATATATGTTCAACATGTAATACTTTGCACATATTTTGTAGCAGATGTTCAGTTTTTATAATTAAGGATTATGATTGCTCAACGAACTCGTGATTTTCTTTATGTTTTTATGTTTCAAAATAACGAAACATGTAATCAATGTCACAATCCGTCTTGTTTTGACTTGAAAGTAATAACTGAAGAACAAGCATATTCAGAAGTGTACTTTCATAAGGTTGAATTTATAATTGTTGAGAAATTAGTATAAGGCTTTTTGATATTTGACTTAACATATGCATATAAGCACAATAATAGCGTTTGTAATAATATTCATGTCATACAACAAACAAACAAAATGAATGAACGCTATATTATTCATGAAGATTGAAGGCATACCGATATTTTTTGTACGCAAAATCATTGTACATGCTGATATATACCATGATTCCGCTTTCGACACTATTATCTTGCAGTATCAGTCACCACATGATGCGGTTTCCGCAGCCCTGTATCAAGCATGAACGTGAGTGTCTGATAACGAATCAAGATCTCAAGTACTTAACGTCAAGAATTATGCGTTTTCCACTCATTCATCGAACATATTGGCAATAACATCAATAACTAATGCGAATAAGTGTTTTAGTGAGATTATTGGTTTGGACGTACACTTTTAACAACAGCCTTGGTGGTTTACTGCATGTTTTATTGAGATGATATGGTAGATGAATTAAATCGGTATTTTGACTAGAATTCATTCAAATATAACGTATAACAAAACGTGGAATTAGACCATTCTTTGTAAAATATAAAAGCCGCTTGAAACATAGTTTACAAGAACCATATTAATTAACAGGAAATCATTTAAATTATATTCATGTAAATTCTATATATTACTTAAACAGTTAAATACCATTTTGTAATATATTTTAAAAATACATGTCTTTATTCAAATTCATAAGCAAAATCAGATAATTGTTTTCAAAATATTGTTTAGGGTCAACTAGCTTTAAAAAAGCCACAATTTAAATTTCGTTATGTTTACAAAGGGCACTATTATATTTATTTATGAAAATCATATTTTTATTATTCTTTCTGAATAGATCGTATCACACCTTATTATCGTTATGAACACGTATGAATATTTATGTTGATGCTCAATCCTAAAAAAAGGACATTCTGTTAAAGCGTCCACGATGCTAAAAATTGTTATTTGTAAACACAGTTGTCTTGTTATCCTAGTGACAAGTTTTGTGGAGGCCTTGTGTCTAAACAACATCCCACACTTTCTATCAGACAACTGCGTCAGTGTGAGACGACACGCACTAACAACAGATCTCCATCTTAGTTTTATATCCGGTAATGTTAGGATCAAATGCAAGTTATAATTCCATTATTGACCTTTAAGTCTACCGTAATATAGAATTAATGGACATTCATATTATCTAAATCTAATTTGACTAAAAGTTGCTTAAACATTATCTGCACAGTAGGCAAATACACAGTCAAACATTGGTATTATACTGATTTCTCATTTTAGAGCAAGGTTCGTGGCTAAAGCAGTCAACTAAAACAGAAGAAACCCATATTTTTAATTACTAATATTGTGTCTAGCAAATAATGCACAATTTTATAAAATAGCGTACGTTTACTGTTGAACATTTATTTTGTGAACATTGATTGTGTTAATTCACATATTAGCATATATGTTTAATTGTATCTCGACATATTTGTAACAAGGCATTGAACCCAGTTTTAATCATGTTTTCGCTTTTGTTTTACGAGTATGAAATGCCCTCTATTTTATCAGCAATAGGTCACTCGACTTAAACATCCATAAACTATTCGGGTAAATAGTTTTTATTTTGGTAAAATAAATGTCTCTTGAAATTCACCATCTTTAAATCAAGAAATTAATAAAATAAATCTTACTATTTATAAAATAATAGTGAGAACGAATCAATTGAAGTTTCAAGGGAGAAAACAAAATCAACCCGTGTGCTACATGTTATATTTAGGAATTTAGCCTCTACAATGTTGACGTAATCAACAAATACACAAATGATATGAGTTCTGCGCTTTGCAGCATAATAACCTTAAAAGTATGGTGCGATGGACATAAATGTTAATAATTGGATAGCGGCGTTCAACAACATACACTCGCATCGAAAAGGTTTTAAATAGTTTTAAAATATTTGAGAATAATTTATTATGTGCTGTAATCATCTATTTAATATTTGGACATAACAACAGTCATCTGTGCAATGATGCCAATGATGCGCTGCACTCAAACTCCCATGTTGATTACTGTGGCTTTGAAATGGATAGTTCTCAAGTATTGGCTGTCAAAAATTGTTGAACTCATACATACTAATTTGATATTTTATTTATTGATATTGGTATTTACAGTCAAAAATCATTAAATAGACGTGTATATTTTCACAGATGCACATACTTTTTGCCGTTAATTGATACGATTTAGGGAATATTTGAAAAATAAATAATATTATCTATTCAGCAACGCTTTCCATGCAATTGTACTGTTCGATTTTCAGCTTCTCTTTTTCGCTCGTCTGCTGGGTTATTATGAAATTTGGTGAATGTTCAAGTACTTGCTGCTGCGGATATGTGAGGCATAATATTGGAAATAATAAAGTCACGCTAACAATATTACTCATATAAAAATATTGAAACATTTCGTAACGTTACAAAGTGTAGCCGATGTAGGAGCAAACTTCTCATATTATTTGAAAAACCTATTTGGGCACAGTATTATCTAATTACTATATACGCACATTGTGATTAACATATCAGGTATATTTCCAGTGTGTGCTATTATCATGTGTTGTTGTTGTTGATTTTTCAATGCAAAACCATGGTTTAAGTTATTGAATAAAGGGTATGTTCTTTAACCATGATCAAAACAATACTTTGTGGTTTCCTATTTGTTATTCTTGATTTGTTTTAACAGTAATTTTCCTCATAGAGTTGATCGAATAGACTCTGCCGTTGTTCATGTATATTGTTTCACAATAATTAATGTTTTGTCCATGTATATTTCCTACAAGAGAAATGATGTTTTATCAGAGATGATCCGATTCTCAATTTTAACATGAAATAATAAATTACTCGAAAACGAAATAGAAGTTCGGCTTTATCCTGTCATTTTTACATTAAGAAAATTCTCTTCCTCATTTCAGGACTACATCCTGGTATCAGATTATTGAACGTGTGCGTTTGACAGAAGGGACGTAAATTATATGATCGCAAGATAAACATATGCAAAATCTAGAAATGGTATGTGGCAAAATCGTTGTTCTATATTGAGCAAGTATTAAATTAAAAACATGATTTAATTACTTATTTCAGTACTTCTGCGAGAACAAGAACCTTTATGGATTTTGATATCTCTATAAGTAATAAAGTCACTTCCTCTCTATGTGTGTTCGTTAGATTATACGTTTAATAACAAGAAATTATGAAGTACCGATGAGTACCAAGATTGCATATCATCGAATAAGAAATGTGTTCAACCTGCATACTCAGGGCTGCATTTTAATCGATTACAACTATCTTTGTAAACTTTATGTTGCTGTCGATTTGAAGACATTCTTCATAATACATATGTTGCTGACGTTACACGTTTAAAATATAAACACATTCCCAACATTGTGTGATTTATCATAAAGTGACCTTTATGTGTGTTTAGAATTTTTACGAATGCTGACTCTTCATATCATATGATTTTGTCTATGCTCTATAAAAAGGAACAATTCAAAAAGTGGATTAACACTAAAATTGAACATTCTTATGTGCTTGTAGTATATAAAAAGGTGTAGCCTAAATTAACTATTACATGACTAACAACACTTAATGATACACAGATCACTTAATCATTTCAAAGTTTAGCATACTAATGGCTTTGATTAGTTCTGATTGTTTTAACTTTAACTTCAAACTTTGTCTAGGAAGTTGCATCCAAATCGACGCATACTAGCGTTTGAAACATAAAAATGTTGTGTAATGTCGTTTATGCTTTACAAACATCTCGAACATGCATTAGAAATAGGTCATTTAATATCGACACAACTATTGGAGCAATAACATAATGGCTTCCATGGCTTGCGAGCGCATGGTTTTCTTGGGTACGATGACAATGAACTCAAAAGTGTAGTTTTTTCTGAGTAGTTATGATCCCTAGTAATAGGATAGTGAACCAGGCGCAACGATAGCTCTCATCAAATCAACGGCGATGTAATAACGTTTGATTCGTCAGTAACCAAACTAAAAAGGGATTCTTTGAAGGTGGGGGGGGGGGGGAATAATGTCATAGCTAAAAACTGTTTTCGACCATGCAAATAAATAACATACTAGCTGGTTGAAGCTGATTAAACTGTACGTTATACGACATTAACATTACTCTGATATTCGTTAAATCATTAAAATATACCGTGGATTCAAACATGTCTTCCAAAATTTCATATGAATTCGACCATTTGAACTATTAATTGAAAAACACTCTTGGACTAAATAATATTCTTGGACTTTTTCTGAAACCCGAGGAAAGTATACTTAGTATTTATCCACTGCGAATCTGAGAGTGTGCACATCCTATTCGTATTTGTTTAAAATCAAATATTGGGCTATGTTTAATATTTGAAAAAAATTGTTCTTTTAAGAGTTGTTTGATTATATTGTGTGTCATGTTTAAGATTGTTTCAAAATTTTGATATAGATTTATGTACATCCTTTATTGCATTCTTATCATATACATGAAGACGAAATTAGTGGATATATATGCCCAAGCACTATTTACGAAGAATATAACAAAATACTTTCTATATCCTTTTTCAAATGTTACCGTAAAAATATTTTAGTTTTTTTCACACATACAAACATTAAGCCTAAGCTTTTTATATTATGATTCTGTGTTTCGACCCCCTTAACCTTTATAAGGTCAATATTCGTCTAAAATCATGTGCAATTTCAATGATATAAAAAAACATTTCTCCCAATGACAAGTGTTATGTAAGATAGTGAGCACTATCCCGACGTGTAATTACACCACTGCGTCACGACTGAGTGAGCACTATCCCGACGTTTAATTACACCATTGCGTCACGACTGAGTGAGCACTATCCCGACGTGTCATTACACAACTGCTTCACAACTGAGTAAGCACTATCCCGACGTGTAATTACACCACTGCGTCACGACTGAGTGAGCACTATCCCGAGGTGTAATTACACCACTGCGTCACGACTGAGTGAGCACTATCCCGAGGTGTAATTACACTACTGCGTCACGACTGAGTGAGCACTATCCCGACGTGTAATTACACCACTTCGTCACCAATGGACGGATTTACATAAGGTCACCACGCCTTATTCATGTTGGTTATTGCGATCGTGTTATAATAACATGTACATGTAAATCATTGTTTGTATTATAGAAGGTTACATTGAAACAATTCCTTAAATAGATACATGGTAATTTCTTTAAAACTAAGTTGACTTCTAAATTAGATTTTAGAACGAGATATTGTTATTAACGCTTAAACATTGCTCATATATATGCAAATCCATGCACCATCTTTTGAAACGATTCGTTTTGCGCATGTGTGAGTTAACTAAATTTTAATCATTAACCTTTACTGGCTTTGAGAAAAGTATATGTGTACTTTTAAACATCAAAACATGAATTGATTTTATGAGCAGATAAGCTTTTATATTATTTCGTTTCAAATGGAACTTAAGCCCAAAATACTAACTGTTATGATACTGTGATATTGGAATTGAATAACCATAAAATACCTTAAAGATATAATTTTTAAATCAATTATGAAAAGGTTGAGTAATATCATGTTTAACACAAAACAAGTTTTTTTTATAAATGCTTTCAAAATATGTATAAGGAAATATATTGCATGATCGAGTATTATTTCCTGTATATTTTTTTTACAAACTAACCATTATTTGAAAATGAGATATTGAATTTGATAAAAGTTCATTATCATAGATTTTAATAAGCTACTGTAAATCTTTGAATGCCATTTACTACATATGAAACGCAACATTACGGCGTTTGTTACATAAATTTTTTTTTGCGATTTAAATCGTACAATCCACAAGCGCGCTAACCGAATTAATCTGATCGCAGCGCGATGCAATGTGATATACTGCTGGGAACACGGTAAGATGGCGAAATACAATAAATACTAGCAATTGGATATTGGCGTACAGCATACAAATATCCATTTAGTCTCGTTGGAGTGGCTTTTGTAATGTTTCCATTGACTATTAGATGGTAACAATCGGCTGTTAGGGTTCCTCTTTCTATCCCAACAGCGAATAGAGCTGTCCTATTTAAGTAGTATTTTAAGAGTAAGATCTCTGTGCAAATCTCATGTTATCTGTTAAAAAAAATAATGTCGAATCTTTGCGGATCATTATTCAGGTGTTTCCACAAACACAACAGTTATGTTTATAATTGGTAGATTAGTAGGCCCCGCTGACAAAGGTTTGAACCGTGTTAAATATGAACATTAGACTCTATTGACACGCGATTACGCACTCCGATAATGTTGCCGCAAGTTATTTAATTCAGCAAATTGTTTTACGTCGGTAGTTAATCCGTGCATTGTGTTGCTTATATAAAATAAATGTTGAATAATTCAGCAAATTGTTTTAGAATTGGTTGTTAATCCGTGTATTTTGTTGCTTACATAAAATGTATGTTGAACAAGTTTCATCCATTTTTGCATCAGACGGAAACGGCACGCGTGTTTCAACTGGAAAAAGTCGGAAAAGCTATAGTTAATTCGGCTTTGAGCTAATTATCGCGTACATTTGTGTAAGTTACACTTGCATGGTATAAGGATGTATTTCACAGACACTAAGAATATTTCAGTTTTACCAACAACGTGGAAATTGTTGGCATGATACTTTTGCATGAAGGCATGCTGTCCATGTAATTAGTAGTCCTGCGATAATTTTAAAAGTTCTTCATATTTTTTCATGAAACTTGAAACATGGACAGATGGCAATATGGAAATTATGCACGTCATTTCATTTTGTTCCTACTTCAAGAATTCTGCTTACTATGGCAACAAATAGACTAGAAATATTGCTGAAAATGGTGGATCTTGCGATAACTTTAAAATTTCTTCATATTTTTTCATGAAACTTGAAACATGGACAGATGGCAATATGGAGATTATGCACGTCATTTCATTTTGTTCCTACTTTACGGTTCTGGCTGCTTTGGCAACAAATATACTAGAAATGTAGCTGAAAATGATGGATCCTGCGATTTTTACAAAAATTTAACGAAGACAATCTCTCTAAAATAGCTACCGGTAGGGGACTTTTATTGCTGGCAATAGTCTTGTTATTTTCGATTTTAGCTTTTATTTTTGGGTCGTTTGCTGAGTTCCTTAGAAAGTTTAAGGACGACCGTGCGATCTGTGAGATTCTTATGTTGCAAAATATGTAATTAATATTTGTCTTTTTGTAGTTTACCTATTTGTGTATGTTTCACCGAAGATTTTCAAAACAATCATTGATAGATTATTTTTTACGTTTTATATTACCGTGTGTCTAAAAATTACTGATGTATTCAACACCAAACTTTACCAGTCTTAATTTGAAAATGTTAATGTTACAGGCTGCATTGAATTTAAAGGTAGTTGGCAGAAAGTAAATCGAGATTCGGTGAATGCTAAAATGATTCAAACGAACATATTGAAGTATGTCGAGTCGTATGGTGAAGTACTTGTCTTTTTTTTGTATTCGTCAATCAAACAAATGTTTGCATGGTATTTATATCCATAACGTTAAAAAAATTGTTAATTTTGGGTAAGGGAATTCTAACTGAAATAGCAACTGCCCAAATGTTATAATCAATTGTTACTTTACCTAAAATGACGGCACACGTTTATCGAACCGTACAGTTGACATGCGTGCTTACCTGGAGAGGCGTTATCGCCGTGGAAGATCACATTTTATTGAGGTTGGATGGTGTACCATTTGTCTTGCACTTGCTATATCAATAATATGATAGTTATATGTATGATCGTAAACCTGATAGTATTCACCAAATTTATCAATGTGATTTCATAATAATTTAAGCCTCCCTTAATTATTAAAGCCATTGATTAATTCAATCGTAACAACGTTTAACTTGATTTGTGATCGTGTAGGGGATGGTTTACACATTTACTCAATATAAAAGCTAACCATGCTATCATATTAAAGTAATAACAAATACAGAAATGAAATTCTTTCAAATGTCAGAAGCTTGCATTTATTTCCCGCAAAAGAAATAAATCAAGATTCTGCGATAACGCTCACTTGCTTCATACATGATCTCAATAAATATCGTAAACACTTACAATGTTTTTCAGGATAACTGGAGACATTAAATAAAACACAAATACAAAGCTTTATAAAAATTAAATATATATTAAAATAGTTTTGCAATAAAAAGTTCACCGGGTTATATATGTTTAAGTAAAATCGGATAAAAGCGGACTGTTTGTTGTATTGAAATGCGGTAGCTTCAGAATCACCTCTTGCAAATGATGTTAACACACACACTGCCAAATTAATATGCTGAGCCTGTCCGTTAAATCTTGTTAATAAAGTGTACGTTATCTAAAAAGGTTTAAGTGCTCTCTTGATTTCTGTAAATAAGGCGTATTGGAAACGGTTGGAGTTTCATATCAGGCTTAACTGTTTTATTAATAAAGTCGTTTTAAACTAAATTACAATTATCATAATTGAATTACCAGTGTTTAAGAATGTAATCTGAAATTCTCCACGCCAATTTAACTCCAGGACAATGTAAATTTGGGTGTATAAAACAAATATAACTTGCTATGGCATTTATAATATCGATAAAATATTATACAACATTGATCAATTTCTCAATTCATAACAAATGTATTGGGAATACGCACTGATGCAAGGTTATGTCTTCAAAAGCATGTGGGCACAGACTGTACTTCCATGAGTAATTTATCTTGGGAATTAATTTGATTGAACATAACGACATAGTGTACATATAATGATTAATGTGTCAGGATATAAAAACGTGTCACTTATTTCCCTTGGCATTTCATATGTAATTATATTAAATTACAAAAATAAATGATGCAATTGTGAGTTTTTCGCAATTATCAATCACAGCCTCAACAAAACAAAACTGCTCTTGTTATTAATCATTTTGAAACAAAAATATAAAGTTTGTATGTATACATAAGTAGGTTTCTGCTAGTGTGTATCTTATAAGTATGTGTATATCCAACGATGTATGACGTAAATGATTTAGTTCAACAATCCATTTACTAGCTATACATTCTTATCAACGTGATCGCACAATTTACTACTTTAAAGCAGATAATATGGCAATCATTTTTCTCTGAAAGTATTTAAAATATTTTGCTGAACTTGATTCAATACCGCGTGGAATAAAGTCAAAAGTAATGTTCAAACAATTTCTTTAAAGTTTCGCTTAAGAAATGTTGCTTTCATCCACCTCAGTAATAAAAATACTGCTTAAAATCATGCGGTTGTCTTTGTTTCATAAAGACCTAAATATAATGCTGAGAAAATAAAATACCCCAACATAAAATAAAAGCCGCCGAAGAAGGCTATTATGTTGCTAGCCATCCACTAACATACGTGTAAGTGAGATGCCAAAAGACAGAGATTGATTCAAAGCACCACCATACAATTTAAATTTCGAAAGTTCAATTTTATTTGGTGTGCTCGTATAAGCAAATACATTATTAAATCAAGTTAATTAATCAGTAGACCAAGACTACGTTTTCACTTATTATTCACACAATAATAAAATAAAATCTTAATGCCATGCTGATTTATACGAGTAAGTAAGAACAATGTTTTGTTGGCATGTATGCATGAATTGAAAGCCTTTACCATCAGCCATTACAATTTTATTCTATGATCATAATTAAAAATAACATACGCTATTCTTACACATAGAAGTGTAACGTACGACTTCAAACCAGAGCTTCTTTTTATTTTTCAATCTATTTAATCTAAACGATAGACTGACTTTTAAACTTAATGTACTTGAACACATTCAAACTTGAAAACAGAACGAAACTAAATGGTTAACAACAACACACTAAATAAATAAAAACAGTAAAATCTTTAGCAAAAAACAAGCAGTATATGGATACATAAAACTCATTTTTTGTCGGCTGTTATGGTTTTTGTTTGCCAACATTTTTTTTTTCAAAAAGTTGATTTCAAGATAACAATAAGGCGATCAAACAAAAAACCAGCTATGTTGCACTAATAAGTACTTTTTTATATTGTTTCTATTTAGAAGAAAACATACTAATAATAAAGAACGTGATGCTTTATAAAAATAATTGTAAGCAAAGATAGAATAATGATGAATTTTAAACTCTGAGAAAGGTCCCTGCTTTAAGATTAGAAATCATTCAACAAATCATACCTCTACATATTTTGCAAATGTAGATATCCTCAATTTAGACAATATTATTTGTTAATCATCATCAAGACGCGTTATATAATGAAAAATACTTATTATTGCGTATTTTAACATTGGGTCAAATACGCTTTGAAAAGTGCAACCATTTATATGCCTTTATGTTACTATACATTATAATTTCTATATCCTTAAGCAAATTATATATTGTTGATGTTAAGACAAAATAACTATTGTTTCTTGTCATATGAAATATATTTTAAAAACAATTACACTCTAAATCCAAGACCGGGGTTTATTGTAATTGTAATTGATCGAAAGAGTTTCACTATTAATTCCAAATCAGTTTATTAAGCAGAAAGCATGAATGACACACCAATGCGTATATTGCATAGTATATTTAGGGATTTAGCCTATACAATTTTGCTATAATTAACAAATTCACACAAAATACGAAAGAATCTGATTTCTGCTCTATGCAGTCTGTAAACCTGGAAGCATGATACGATGGACATTTATTGATTGGATATCGGCAATGAACAATATGCAATTGCATCAAAAAGTGTTTAAATAGTTTTTCAAATATTGGATCGCAGTTTATTAAATGCTGCAATTGTAAGTTGTTTTTTTCTTTACCACAGCTGTATAACTTATATTAGACATTAAACAAAACTACAGTCATCTATGCAATAATGTAATGTACTCAAATTTTCTTATCCACGTTGATTATTATCAACACAGGGATTATGAATAAATTTTAGCTGTCAAAAGGTGTTGAGCTCATTAATACCGATATTAAGTATATTCTTAACTAATATGAGTGTTTACGACTCATGATAAACAATAGTCATTTATAGTTTCATTTGCCATGATGTCAAAGGATTAACCATGACGAGGCAATTCATACAATTATTTTCTTGTTAATGATTAATATATCAGGAATAATTGCCAAACATGTTTCATTGGTTTATAAAAGAAACTGGGGGTAAGATTCAGAAAACGTTGGCGGCCAATTTATTCGATCTAGGTTTAGATAATACAAACAGTCTGAGATTAAAACGTTTGCTTTGCCTCATTCTACAAAGAAGCACATATTTTGACTGAACATAAAGCAACCAAGCCATTCCTGTGTTCAGCGGAGTTTCCTGAGGAAAAATTCGAAAAACTTTGCGCACATACTGCTGCGGATCTGTGAAGCAGCACGATGTTGGAAATGTGTTTAAATGAACACTAAGCAAACAAAAAACATTATCTATAAACATTGTAATGTTACACATACATAGGCAAACAACTCCTCGAACTGCCTGATAAACCTGTTCATCAGTATCAACAGGTCACGATATAAGCATAGTTTATTTAATATGCAGAGGTATGTATCTTGATTAATATATTGTGTTTCTGGTGCCCTTTGTTGCTGATGTTTGTTTTATCACGAAAACATAGTGTAAGTCATTCCAGAAAGGGCATTTTGTTTTTTCCAACAAACATAAATACAAAATTAATTCGTGTTTCGTACGCTTTATACTTTCTGTGCTTCAGAATTATAAATGTTGTCTAAGTGTGTGCCCTTCACAAGAAATGCTGTCCTATAAGATCATATTATAATTCTTAATTATAACATCCAATTACTTCACTAGCAAAAGAACAAAGGGAAACGGAGAACGCTCCTTGACTTATGCAAACAGAACATAAGGTTACACATAGACAACAAATAGGCCATACTATATGTACCTAGCCATACAAAAGCAATAGATCTGAAGAATGTAGCCTGTCAAATCATTCCATTACTTGCGTTTTATATGTCTTGATCAATTAAATTTTATTTTAACGAATTGTTTACATTTTTATTACAAGGCGTATCTTTTTTCGTTTTTTTTTAATTTATAATTTAATTCACTTTAAAATGACGTCCGCATGTAGTTATACAGAAGTGAATACAATTTTCATTTTCATAACATACTTTCATACTGTGCACTGAATGAAGGTTACTGTTCATTTAAATAATTATTTCTGTCTACGATGTATTTATGCTTTGTTTTTTATTACAATTGCTTTTGTATTAGTTAAAAGGGTAATTTAATGTTATATGCGACTGTATGTAAAACATTGTGCGTGTTTCTCGTTATCCTGTCACTTTAACATTGAAATCAACCCTTTCATCTTTATAATGCCACACATTGGAATCAGCTTATAATTAGACTGTGATTGACAAAACGGGGTGTAATTATATGATTGCAAGTTTAATGCAAGCAGTTATTTCCTCATTATTTGTTTCTGTTTGTGTATTCGCGGATTAATCATTCAATAATAAAGATTAGTGTATATTTGACTTCCAAGATTGCACGTAATCGACTAAGTGACGTGTTCCATATGCAGAAACATCATTCATTCGAAGGTCACGCAACAAGTTTAAAACAATTTTGAATGTCACATATTGTCGAATTAATAATACAATTACTCACATGTGTGGTTCACATGTTTTCGCATGTTGCCTCTTCCAATTATATTAACAACACATTTATATATATTTGCTCTATATAGATAGATAGGAAACCATTTGAAAATATTAAATTAAATATGTATAAATGTTTGAAGAATAAACATGTATAGCTTAAAATAATTATAATACTATTAATAACAAACAGTTAAATAAATCACACACAGGTCACATTTCCATTTCACAGTAGAGTAATATAATTACTTCGCTCAATTTTTATCCTTTTTAAACTAATTTATATTTATATAACAACTAGCCAAGATCACATTACCGTTTGAAACAATTCAATGTCGGTTTTTTTATTTCCAACAATCGCTAAGCATACAGTTGACAAATTGAAAGGAAAAAAAATAATCCAATCAAAGCAACCGTAGACATCAAATATGTACATGCTTCCATTCTCTTTAACATGCATTAGAGGTAAGTCGTAAAATGTCAACCCCACTATAGAAGCAATATCATTATGGCTTCTCTGGTTTGAGAACGCATGTTACTCATGGGTACGATTACACTGAACACAAAAGTATATTTGTCTCCGTGTAGTTATGATCCCAAGTTATAGGGCAGTGAACCAGGCGCACAGATAGCTCTCATCAAATAAATGGCATGAAATTACATTTTGTTTGTCAGTAATTTAGTTTAAAAGTGATTCATTTGCAACAATGACATACGGCAAAGAACTGTGTTCGAAAATGTTACTGTACGTTTCATGATAAAAGGCACACTTGCATAGGTTAAAACCATTTAAGTATACAGTGCATTCAAACGTCTTTTAACCGGTATTGTATTGGTATATTAAATACTATTGCAACCATTTAAAATAATGATCGAATTATATGCTTTGACTGTATAGTATACGTGCAATTTATCTGTAATATATATATTCTATATAAAGGTATAATTTTTGGAAAATCCTCGACGTGTAGTAACACAACTGCTTAAAACGGTATGGATTGACATCGGGTCAACGGTTTTTATTCGCCTTGCTAATTTCGATCGGGTTATATCGGTTTCAGTTGAATCGGGTGGAAAGTTCGTCAAAACAATTTCTTATTTTACTAATAGATGTTAACAAGATATTTTGTTATCGACGCTAAAACATTGCTCATGTATGCAAATTCATTCACCATCCGTTAAAAAGATTCGTTTTGCGCATGTTGTTGCTCCGTTTCTTTGCATCTTTGCTAGTGCAGGCGAATAAACAGAAGAATCTAATGTAAAAAAATATTTACCTTTACTGGCTTTGAAACAATTCATCTTCAATTTTAAATATAAAATATGGGTGGCTTTTATGAGCAGGTAAGCTTTTATGTTGTTTTGGTTAAAATATTGCTCAAGCCTAAAATACCTAATATTAATGAGATCGTGAAATGGAATATAAATGGAAAATAAATAACGATAAATAACATATTAAAGACATCAGATTAAAATTAATTGTAAACAGGTTGAAAATATTATCTACAAACTAATTGAAAATATTTATTAACGATTCGAATATGTTCATGTTTTAAATAAATTGTATAAGAAAATATTGCATGATAACTTCATAGATATATTTTGAAAAAAAAATCATAAATTGCAAATGGGGTTTTGATTGAATTTAATTAAACATCATTCTTCCATTCCCGTTATTTGAATAAGCTTCTGTAATATGTTAACATCATTATATCGCATTTTAAACGCAACTTAGAGTGTGTAGAACCTAAAATATTTGCCAATTTAAATCGTGCAATCCACAAGCCCGCAAAACCAGTTAATCTAATTTGAATTGCGCGATGGATGCTATTCGATAACTGCTGGGGTAAAGGTACGATGGTTACAGAACAGAACAGACTAGTTTATTTGACTTAAGCGTATACAGCTCATCGTCGTTATCATACATATACAATAACAGCATGCGTTACAATTAAATACAAAACATACATCATTTCGAATGAAGATCGATTCAAAAAGGAATGAAATACAACATGTTTAAGTGAGAATGTCACATGCAAGAGGTTAATACTGAGAGACCACAAAGTGTAATCCAAGTGCTGAAGGCACTGCAGGTGTTCGCTGTTGTAAGTTTAGACGCAACTCAGTTTAAAAAATTATGTTATAGCTTTTTATATTGCAAGTTTTAAATGAACACAACCCGTTCACATTTATAAAGAATGTGTCTTAAATCACTGGTCCAGATGTGTTTTTTAAATCATAAATAAAAAATACAATTTAAGCTTCATTGTGGGAAAACAGGGCTTAATGCATATGCATTAATTGTCATCCCACTACCAGAGACTCTCTTTAAACGAAAAATATTATAAAATCAGAAATGTCGTCATTGATTAGCGTGTGCTAATTGAAAAGGCTAATCAGTGTGAACAGGCTAATCTTATTTGACATGCATTAAGCCCCATTTTCCCTGAAAGCAGCCAATATGTACAGATTTCAATGATAAAGACGAGACTTTACAAGCTGTTAAAACACCAGAGAAGCAGTATAAAAGGGTCACAAACTCACAAAATGTATACTTTTCAGTTGTACTCTGGTGTGTTAACAGCAGAAAACAAAAATGATTATTTTCATAATATTTAAGTTTGTATTTAATATATTCCAATGAAATTTGGCATACATATACTTTAGAATACAAACAATATGATTGTATGTGTAATTTGGTGGTTGAAAGTTATATAGTTATTGACTTACAGAACAAAAAATTGTTGTCTGCTTGAAATTAAAGTTTCCCTGTAAATGCTAAGCACCGTCCACTTGAAAGGTTATGAACTTCTCTCAGCCAGTAGTTAGCGAATGACTCAAGTCAAGTTTTCATGTAAATACAGATTCAATCCTATACCAAAAAGCTGTCTGTTCAAACAGTGTTTCTATTTATAAACACTCTAATGTTAGCAGCAGATCATTGGCAGATAAACCCAGCCAACTAGTAAATGCAGGTTAACATTTTACCACCGCAAAATCCGGCTTGGTGAACTATAAACAGGCAGATGTGGTGATTGAGGCACGAATGACAACTCTGCTAGGTGAATGGCATTTTTCGTCTGCATTATTTAACTTCCACAGGCAGTGGTTGTCTTTCCAAAGCGTAGTTAAGCCTTCTAAGCGCATACGGGTTTGCAAAATATGCTCTGTAAAATTAGCGTGAGCTAACGCCCACACTAAAAACGTTGTTTAATGATTATAACAAGTATCATATTATAATACGCTTAGTGGCTTTATGAAAGATATATAATGTATACTACACATATAAGACATTTTCTCGCATTTCAAAGCCTTTTAAACAAAACATGGCTGGTTTCCTTAACACATTTTTCTTTGAACTATTAAGTGGTTCGATAAACTTAAACATATTTGGGCGACATCTGTAATACTTTGGGATTAATGTTTTCCTAACATCGGCATAGTAAGGACATGTAAGAACACAGTGATATTCATCCTCGATATCATTAAGGTTGCATAAAACACATATACGTTGATCTCTTACAATGTTCTGGTGTCTACCCGTTTCAATAAATAATTAGTGAGATGACAAACGTAATTTAGCTATAATATTCCTGTGTTTTTTTTTTCAACAATATCAACATAAACCGATTTTTCGAATACTCTTTGAAATTCCTTATATGAAATCATTGAACTATATGATGTGACACTTATATTCCAGTTAGTTATATACCTGTCTCGTAATCTGTTTTTAAATAACGGGATAAATTGATTAGAGTTCATAGATTCGGGAAATAGCCATACATCGTTAAAACCGGTTTGGTTAAGAATGTCCCATGCTTTTGATGACCAATTGTTTGTGTTATGTCTGCGTTCAATGTCTAATCTCTGTGAATATACAATTTGTTTTAGAATATAATAACCCTGCTTTACAGTATATAATTTCAAAAAGTACTTCACAATTCTGAGATATCTGTCTAATTACAAGGGTAATTGACCAACTTCGGCATATAGCGATAATGAGTTTGTTGACATCTTTACATTTAATATTCTTTTATAAAATGTACGATGGACGCGCTCAATGTTTTTGATAAATCCCCAAACCTTACAGTTATAGTTTGGAATTGATGATACATATGCGTTAAAAATATTTAACATGACATTTATAGGTACGCCCATGTAGTAATACAAAGAATGCGTCGCTTTTAAAGCTTTGCCAAACAGTGCATTTGTTGCGGGTACAAAAGATTCTCCGCTTGACATGACAATTCCCAGATAATTAAAATTATATTCAATTTCTAATTCTTGACCTGTATATGTCCATTTCAATGTTTAACTGATTGTACCTCCATTCCGGAATACCATGACTTTAGTTTTTGCAATGTTAACCGTTAATTTCCACTTTTCGCAGTAGGCTTCTAAATTGTTTTATGATTCTTGGAGCCCCTCCCGGTTTTCAGAAAATAGAGTCGCGTCGTCGGCGAATTATAAAAAATATATTGATATTTGATCTAGTGTAATTCCGGCGTTTATTCCATATTGTAAATCGAATTCGATATCTTTAATTAATAGAGAGAACAATATGGGTGACGTTATCTCCCCCTGAAATAGGCCGACGTTACTATTGAAAATGTCTGATAAGTTACCAATGTATCTTACTTCATCGTACCTTGATCGAATAAGTGTTAAAAGTTTACCGTCGATGCCCACATTTATCATTTTACTCCATAGTTGACCGCGATTGATGACGTCATATGCCTTCCGGTAATCTATATAACAACAAAATAGTTTATCTTTATTTTGAAACTGCTTTTCTATAAGTGCATTAAGAATAAATATTGCATCGACCGTGCTACAATTTGGTTTAAAGCAGACTTGTGCATCCGCCGGAATGTCATTTGTTTCTGCCCATTGTTTAATGCGTTCATTTAATATGCTTGTAAACAATTTTGCAAAACAACTTATTTAGGAAATTCCCCGATAGTTGTTTGGGTCTGATATGTCTCCCCGTTTATGTATTGGTACTATGATTCCGCTTGCCCAGCTGCGAGGAAAACGCTTTTTTATCAAGTATGTAGTTAAAACAATGTTTCTAATAGTTTGACGATGACATGTATTGTTTCAGTAAAATATTCATATATAATATTGTCACGCGCATGAGCTTTATTGTTTTTCAACCGTTTTGTTGCCTTATAATTTCTTCTGTCGAACTTGGATAATCGAGTTCGGGATACGAAGGTTCTGTGTTTAGCCTATTATTAAATTCATGTAAAAATGTATCGGCATCAAACAAATTTGTATTTACGTTACCTTCGTTGGCTAATATACTGAAATAATTGTGAAATTCGCTTAACGATATCATACCTGAGCTTTGTGATGTAGTCTTACGTTTAAATAATTTCCAAAATTCGCGGGGGTGATTTCCATCTTAGACAATAACTAATAGCAAGGGATTATCGTTGTTCAACATACAAACATGCACTAATTCTTGTTCGAATGGCTGTTTTAATGTTGCCATTTACTATAAGATGGCACAAATAGGTTGCTGGAGTTTCTTGATCCGTCCCAGCTGGCAGCGGATATAGTCCAGTTGAAAGTATAATTGAATGGTGAGCTCGTGCCAAACACGTGTTAGTTGTTATAAAATAAGACAAAATTGTGCATGTACTTTGAAGATCATCATTCATGTGTTAACACAAGCATAACAGGTGTGTCTGTAGTTGGTAGATTAGTAGAACACGCTGAGGCTGAACCGGATTGAAGCTGAATATAAGATTTATTACACGAACCAGCAATCAGAAAACGTCGATTCACAGTATTTAATTAAGCAACAGTGCTTCAATAGATCTATCCTCGAAAAGCACGAGTTTAGAAAAACCCACTTATTACCCCGGTACAAACAACGACGGTCCATTAAATCAACCAATGATAGCTTACTTAAAATTATATCGGTTGGCACGGTGTGTGATTTTGAAAGAATTATAAATTGGCCATGCTTATTTGTACCAGCAGATAAGTGGGTTTTCCAAAAAGTTGCGTTTTCCGGAATGCATATATTGGTAATAATGCGTTTATTATGTTGCTTATATAACATAAGTGTTGAACGAGAATTGTCAGAAAAGTAATATTTCATGTTTCAATTAGCTGATTATCGCTATAATGTGTGTGAATAACACGTGCATGGTATAGGAATACATTCCAAGAGACTCACAATATAACTGTTAATAACCACCAACGTGGAAAATGTTTGGAAGATAAATCTTCATTAAGGAATGCTGCCCATGTAATTATTCTGTTCGGTTAAAGCTTTTACATTTCGTTCGTTTGCTGAGTTTCTAACAAACTTGATGGACGTAAATAATGCGTATCACATCCGTTCTGTGCGAATGGAAAGTTACGAGTTTAAAAAAACCGATTGATTTATAATCGAATTTTTTTTTGGTAAACTATATATATATTCAATGATCTTTCAATATTAATCTATTTCGAATTTGTATTATAATTTTTATGTCGTTAAAAAGAAGGAGAATTATAGAATGTTAAAACACCTAAAACGAACACAACAGGTGCCTCGTTTTTTTGTATGCAAACATTTTAATCATAGGCACCGTCATTCAAAATTCTTCATGAAAATCCCTTCGCGTTTAAAACTTATCTGATTGTCGTGGAACTCGTCTATCGAACCGTTGAGTTTACGTGCGTGATTACTGGGAGATGCATTATCGCCGTGGTAGATCACATTTTATTGAGGGTGGGATGGTGTACCATTCGTTTATTCATAAGCACTTGCGATATTAAGTATATGATAGCTGTATGTACGATCGTGTACCTGGTAGTATTCACCATATGTATCATTGTGATTTACAAATGTAAAACAATCATAATGGAGACTTACTTAATTTTTCAGCAGTAAACAATTATAGAAAACAGAGAAACAACTTCCTTCTTTTTCAAAATCAATTTACTCAACAACAAAAATTTTCATCGTTATTTTTCATTTTCCATTCACAGTGAAATAGACTGTTATAAAGAAGAAATGCCGAATTCAGAAATTATTTTGTTTACCGACGTGTTATGTTAAAAGATGGCACTTATTCTCTACGAAAAAAATCAATCAATCTTCAGCCATCATGCTCACTTACTCCATACATACTATTAACAAATATCAAAGTCATTCTTAAAGTGATGTCAGAATAATAGGATAAATTCAATAAAATATAAATATGTTTATGAAAAAAATATGTATTATACTTGTTATGCAATAACCAGTTTGACGGGCAATATCTGTTTTACTGCAATTTGAGAAAAATTAGACGGTTTGTTGTATAAAAAACAGGGGTTTCAGAATAACCTTGTCCTAGTGATGTAAACACACATTAATTCAATATGCTGTCCGTCAAACCTTGGGGTTAATGAAGTGCATGTTCGCCATAAAAGTTTGAAAAAACACTCCTAAGACGGATAACTAAGGCGTAATGGAAACGCGTCGAGTTTAGTTCATTATGAACTTCTTTTTTTTAAAGTCATTTCAAATAACTATATTTTAATTATCATAAATCAATCACAAGTGTTCAAGAATGAAATCGGAAATTGTCAATGCCAATGTTAATGTGTGTTAACACTACAAATATAACTTGCTGTTTCATTTATAATATCGACGCATTATTATTATACATAGATACCTCATACTTCATTACAAATAAAGTATTAGGTAAATCCGCTTTTATCACATGCCATACCCTGTTTCACATGTAATATAACCATTACATATATTTTTATCTTACACATGTGTACTATATTTTTTAAGCGTTTTTATTGGCTTTGTTTTCGTTAATTGAGAAATCGCATTTATTTATTTTGCTGAAATGACGTTGCAACGTCAAATGACGTCACGAAATGTAAACAACATTCGGGATTTATCATTATGTTTGCGTAAATATTTATTTTATTTGCTCATTTAAAAGCATTTGATAAAAAAGATCTGACACTCGTTGTTATATCATACCATATTTTATTAAACTCGTCCAGGAAATTGGTAAGTAAGCGAGCCTTTGCAAAATTCATTAACTCGTTTAATAAAATATGGTATGATATGACAACTCGTGCCAGATCCTAAATAAACGAAATGGCCAAGTAACGTCTTTACAAGCATGTGAGAGCAGATTTTAGTCACATGAATTATTTACTTGGGAACTAATTAGCATGAACGTAGCGATATATTGTACATAAAATAATAAATGTGTCCGGATATCAAGCACTTTTCACTTATTCCAATGACAGCTCATATATGTGATTATATTCATTACAAAAATGAATGATGGCATGGTATGTTTGTCGCATTTATAAATCACAGCCTTAACATAACGAAACTGTTCTTGTTATGATGCCATTTGCATCAAACAAATAACATTGAAATATATATAAAAAAATCGACATTTAATCAGTAGGTGTATACTTTTATGAATATCTTACCGTGTGTGTAAGAAATCCTTCAATGCAAATCACCATAAAACAGTTTAAATTGTGAAATAAGTTCAAAATTAGTAGGCATGATCGTATGTGCAACGGAAAATCGATTACACCAATTAAGCACTAGACCAAGACTAGATTTCCAATAAATTTTTACGCAAAAATAATTTAAAACCTTAATCATGTTAGGTTAATTTCAATTCATTTTGTAAGAACAAAATGTTTTGTGTTTCCAGTTATGCTTAAATTTAAAGCCATGTCGACGATACCCGAACATTTACGAGCGAACGCGAGATTTTGCGTCGGCCAGTGATCGTCAAATCACTATTTAAGAAGCGATAACATAATGATTTCTTGTTCCGATTTTCAGAAACTACCGCATAAGAATTATAGGTTGATGCTTACATACAAACGCTTGGCATCAGTTTCTCAAATTGATATGAATCTTTGTATTGATCCCTTAACCCATATGAGGATCGTATTCTTCTCGCTCAATGAGAACTATTTCATAAGATAATGGACACTTTCCTATTTTATAAGATAATGAACACTATCCCAAAAATGTAATAACGCCTTTTCGTAAGCACAGGGCTGATTGACATCGGGTTACCGACATATAAATGTGATTTTTGCGATCGGGTTATGCTATTATAAATGTATATCGTGCAATCCGTGATGGATTCAAGTAGTTACCGTTTTATGGTAGTTAATTGGTATGTCCTTCAACACGAAATATAATTTGACTTACATATTTTCCAACAAGATCTTGTTATGAAAAAGGACCGTTATAACATGGCTCATAAATGCAAATGCATGTGCAATCTATCAATTCATTTTTGACGATGCTGCGAAGCAGCTCGTCAAAGTTATCATACCATGAAAAAAATCTTCACAATGGCGACCTATGTAAAAGACCGAGCCAGTCCGATTGAGATTTTTCTAATCGGCATACCTCGCTGATTATCATTGATAAAGGTATAGGAAGCTCAGCTATAAATAGGACTGCATATTCTGGGGAAAAGATTTAATAATAGTTTGAAAACGTTAATTTTAAATCAGTCATATTCAATCCATTATATGTTTATAGATCAATGAAACAACTATGCATTTTCTGTATTGTATGTGACATTTGTCGTGATTCAGTAAATAAATTGCGAATTAAAACGTGTATAATTAACTTTCAACGCGATCATGAGTGTAAAGAAAACGAATTATTTCGAACCTGCCATTTAAAAACGTTGTAGCGACTATGGTATATAAACAGCATAATAGAGGTATGACATTTGTGAAACTCGCTCTTATTCGTTCTTTCTCATTTTGCAAATTTAATAAACTTTTCAAACAGAAATTACAGAGCCACATCAGTGCACAGACTATGTTTGATAATTCATTCGTTTGTTGGATATTGTTGCTGTTTTAAACACATATTTAGGTCATATCGCGGAGATTTAGTAAACCTTACAATGTGTTCATGGGCGAACTCGATTGCTCTTACGACTATGTGCTCATACCTACTTTCGGGAATCATCATAAAATTATTGCCGTACTTAACGAAGAAACATGCATAAGCTTATTGAATTAGAGAAAAAAATACAATAATCAAAGGAGAAAAAATATTTGTTCGTGCACATGAGCATGTGAAACCACGTCCGTTCACATAGCATCATTAACTTAGGAAAGGAAACAACGAAATATAAAGTTTGGTATGATATACATGTGAAATTAAAGAGCATGGTGTCATTAAAGAGCATGTCAAGTTTTGAATTTATATGCTGAAACGTAATGTTATAACCCACAAATATTTTACTCTAACAGAACGTTTTTTTAAGATAAGTGGTACAGAAGATACACGTCGAATATCTTTTTAAAGATATTTCTTGTTATATTTGATCGAGAATGTAACCCGCCTCCCAGTTTCGCTGAATTTATCAAGTTCCCCACGGATACTACTTCCCCGTACCCACAATTTTTTTTTCGTTCCCTACATTTTTCGTACCCAATTTTTTTTCGTACCCAAAATTTTGCTCGTACCCATTTTTTTTTCGCACCTTATTTTTTGACCTACCCAAATTTTTTTTCGTAACCAAATCTTTGTTCTTACCCAATGTTGTTTTTTTTGCATAATTTTTGAACCCTAAATTTTCGAACCCATTTTTTTTCCTACCTAAAATTTTCGTACCCACATACACAATTGTGGTGATGTAGATAAACTTAAATAGATGCTTTTATATCAATCCTCTTCAAAAGCATCGTCACATCAGTACTGTAAGTAGTTTGATTGCATGCGGTAGTTACGTTTCTATGCTATTGTAGGCAAATGAACGGAATAACCTAATATTTAAAGCATTTGACTGTACTGGGTTTGAAAACAGAACATATATACGTTTATACATGTGTAAACACTGATGGCTATAACGAGAATGTAAGCAGCTTTATGAAAGTATTGAAATGAAAACTGCATGAAAGATGTCGAATTTTATTAACGTTAACTATATATATATGTAATATATATATAATACATATAAATATAAATTATTGAATACTTTGCACTTATTAATCGCATTAGAAACCCAAAACTAAGGCGTGTGTTATGTAATATATTTTGAGGTTTAAATCGTGCAATCCGCAATAAATTTAACAATCTGTTTGCAGCGTTATACAAGGCGGTATACTTCTTGGAGCACGGTGTGATGGCGAGATGCCAAATATAATATCAAATGGGTATTGGAATGCAACATAAATATATGTATTTCCTCTAGTTCGAATGGTTTGAGCAATGTTTTCATTCACTATAACATGGCTCCGAACGGTTGCTATTGTGGTTTTCTCCGTCTCATCAGCGAATATAGCTTTCCAGTTTTTGGAGTATTAAACGATTAGGGTACTGTAAGCTGAAAAAAATCTGGATGTTTATCGAGAATTCATATTCAGGTGTTTACACAAACATAAGATGTATATTTGTTGTTGGTTGATTCGTAGATTCCGCTGACCAAGGTTTGAACCGCATAGAAGATGAAGATAAGATTCCAGGAATACGCGAATTAAGCAAGTTGTGTTTAAGTGGCCTAAATGCGTGTAATTTGTTGGTTGAATTAAATAAATGGTGAGGGATGTTCATACCATTTTGAATAAGACAAAAACGAAACGCATGTTTCTACTTAAAATTAATCAGCCACGTTATGAATCTTTCTCTAATGAGCTTATCATTGCGTACACGTGTGTGAGTTAGACTGACAATTTAAAGAAATACATTTCAGAGACACTCAAAACATTATTGTAAATTACCACCAACATAGAACATGTTTGGATGATTCAGCTTCATTAGGGAACGTTCGTCATGTTATTATAAAATTGTGTTATTTGTTTATATATTTTGGTCATTCGCTGAGTTCCTATCAAATTCGATGATGTAAATCGTACAAACCATTTCAGATCTTTTCTACTTGAAATAAAAGAATTTTTAAAAGTATATTTAATTTAATTTAGATAATTGTTTAAACAATGTATAACCCTGATTTGTTAGTTATTTATTTAACCATCAAGTACAACCATCAGATGATGTTATAAAAATGGTTTAGACAGAGGAATCTATTATCACAGTGGTTAAGAGAAAAATGAATCGAGATTCGGCA
>NC_068356.1:35905072-35957572 GCF_020536995.1 Dreissena polymorpha
CTCTTAGTTTCAACTATAAGGTTACTAACAAAGCGTCGATTTTAGTTCCGTCTGAACTATTATATGTATAGAGTAGTTTCATATCAATAATCATAATTCATTACCAGTGTCCAAGACTATTACAAGCAAGTTTCTACGCGAATGAAGATGTGTGTGTATACTGCAATGAAACTTGCTTTGTAGTCCGTACTATCAATACATTATTTTTAGGCATGTATAACTCTCACTCCAACAAATATAGTATGAAGTATAAGCACTCGCATATTGGCGTAGATTGTATTTACAGGAGTAATTTGCTTGAGAAATGATACGCATGAACGTAACGACATATTGTTCATATATTTATGAACGTGTCTGGATTTAAAAAAACGTTTGACATGGTCCCATCGTTACTCATACATGTATTACATTTAATAATCAGAATAAAACAGAATGGACAATTTATTAATTTAACTTGAACCATTCGAATTCATCGTTATAAATACAAAACTGACAATATTTAAGCAATAAGCACATGCATAGTAATGCGTAAGTGACCAAAATAGTTTATAATAAGTGTTAAAAATACACGTAGGCTATTATATTGCTGTAGCAGGATTCGGTATAAGGAGAACTTATACTGCCTTGCGATATGAGCTAGCTTTTATAGCGACACAGTAGAGTGTCTGTCTGATTTAGAACCGGGAGGTCCCGGGTTCGATCCCCATTGTGGTCGGGGATTTTTCTGGCTGGGTTACATTGGCACCCAACGTAAAAAACCCTACACGAACAGAACAGAACAGTTATTTTATTTGATTTGTACATAGTACATCATCATATACACATATTATTATATGACAATTTATAACATCACGTATATCAGTATATTATATTAACACGAATTAATGGACATTTCAATATAACATAACACAGCATGTAAAGAGGATGATCAGTTTTCGTTAACATTTGTAATTTCGTTTCTAATTTCCAAGCTTTCTTAAATATATTTTGCAAATTAAATCAATACCGATTAGTTTTCAGTTTTCAATAACTAAATAAATTTGAACATTGATAGTCATACATAATAATGTTTCTTAATATATTTCTTACGTATATTGCTAAAACAAGGACAAATAAGAGTGAAATGGTACTCGTCTTCAATATCGACGGAATTACAACATTGACAGTATCGCTCTTTCTTGGTATTCTATTCCTACCGAATCTACCAGTTTGAACTCTTAAAGAATGTGCAGATGATCTTATTCTAGTGACAAAGAACCTTAAACTACTTGGCAATAAATCTAGATAAAGTTCATATGACAGAAAATCTTTACAATTTTCTAACAAATCTAATACACTACTATTTTCAACAGAGCTATGCCAGTCTTGTTTATAAGTATCAATCAATCTTTGTTAAAATATATGTGGAAATGCTTTACAATCAAGATTATCACCATTTAAAAAGCAATCAGCAAAGCCATATGTTTCTAACAATTGTGTGTATCGGTCGTCCCTCAGATGTCGTGGCATGGGGAAATTCATCGAAGAATTTCACACTCGGAAGGGTGTGTGTGTAGCAGGATTCGCTATAAGGAGAACTTATACTGCCTTGCTAGTTTATCTAGCTTTTATAGCGACGCGGTAGAATGTCTGCCTGATTTGGAACCGGGAGGTCTCGGGTTTGATCCCCATGGTGGTCAGGGATTTTTCTGGCTGGGTTACATAACTCCACGCTTGCATTCAATGCCTCCGTTCTCATTTTAAAAATCATTTTTATAATATATCGCGAGTTTATTTAGACCCTCAGTGCTAGAATTTGTTAATAAAAGTATAAATATATGCATACTAGGTTTGTTAGAAAAGAATGTGTCAATATACATTTTTATAATATCGGCATAAAGAGGCCAAACAATTACAAAATGAAACTCGTATTCGATAGAATTTGAGCTACACATACTACATTAACTTTCGTTTTATTTACATTTATATGTCTCCCAGATTCACTTTTTTAATATGTGAACGTCTTTTTTTATCTTTCTAAAATTTAAGTTTTGAATTGTGTTAAGGTAATCAGATAATTTGAATCGATGTTTCAATTCTTTGATAAAGTTAATGAACGTTTACATTAAATTATTTCCCAACAGTAAGTCTAGTTTTACAGTACAATAACAGTATACAATCTTATCAAATAGTTTATATAGCGATTTAGATATAACAGGTATCGCCATAGCTCCCCATTTATTTGCTGAACTAGGAGGACTCATATTGACACCAAGTATTCGTGTCAAAATTTTTTCTATGAAGTCATTCAATATCCTCAGCATTTGCAAAACCCCAAACGTAAAACGCATATCCCAGTACTGTAGTAACTAAAAATTCAACATTATTTTAACAGGAACAAGCATGTCTTTAGTGATTGAAAAAAGCGACGCCATAACATTTAAGCCTTTATCTGATTAAGTTTGAGTAGTTAATATAAATGACCTACCACTCGATAGTACAATGCTAAAACAGTTAAATGATTGAACCATTTATATTTGATCATTATTTAACAAAACCATCAAAATGGATGATGATCTGTTTTGCTTGTCGCAGTTGTCAATCACAGCCTCAACTCAACGACCGATTAAGTACACTGTTTTGCAAACTATGCATTTGAAATGCGGTTGTCTGGTCATGTGTTTCTCTCATTATGTGTATATCTTACGTGTTCCTACTTCACATACGTTTATATCAAAAGTTAACGCTCAAATTAAAAAGTTTAAATCGACATAGACAATCTATGCTGCAGTTAAATTTGTAAAATTATTATCGATTTGAAACATGTCGATTAGTCTATTATGATTGAAATATTAGATGGGTATCAAATAATAAAATATTTTGAAGCCAAGAAAAGTGATAAGACATTTTTTATCCCCTTAATTGCACAATTTGAATTTCATCTTAAGCCACATTCCCTATAAGATTCCGGATCAACACGGTTCGATCCGCGTAGGTCCGGGGACGTCCAGGAATGTCCTTGGCGTTCCGATTGGCAAACACGGCAGTTTTTCGGAAGTTCAAAACCGTGTTGATCCGTGGCGATCAGGGATGATAGCACCATCCGGTGTGGTCTATGTAGCTGCCGTATATGGCCCGGGGACAACCATACGCAAGCCTTGGTTGTCCGTGTGCATCCTTTGCAGTCCGGGAACTAATATCAGACCAATGTCCGTCAAGGACCGTGAGGGCAATTGTACGGTTGTCACCTGTGTTACCGACAATACCATAAGAGCGATGAGATGACGACTGAGGAAAAGCTGATGCTGACGAGATGCCAGCTTCTACTGCTGAAAGCTCCTGTTGGTTTGCAAGTAAGAGTAGGGCGTAACTTTTTCAACTAAAAGTTGTTTTTACCTATTTTAAATTAAACCGAGGTCCGCATTAAATACAATTGATGCGAATATTATTTTTTATGTTAACTTCACTCTTTCAGACTAGCAGGAACAAAGGTCTTTAAAGGTCTCTGTGATCCATACGGTCAATTATCCTTGAAATCCTTCTGTTGGTCAATTGTGTATTTCATGGAATCATTATTTAACGTATATTTTGTGTTAGTTCGAAGGATACTAAATGTTTCATGTGATTATTGCCAAAGCAATTATCCTTGCACTTTTACTTAAAGATCCCTTTTCCTTTTCAGTGTTATACTTTGGTATCAGATTATTAAAAGACATATATTGTCAAGAAGGCGTTAATAATGTATTGCAAGGTAGGAAAAATGCAAAATCATTCAATGGTGTTGTATAAAATCGGTGGTGTTTCTAGAATTAACATGTTTTAATAGCTTTATGTTTTAAATATATCTATTGACCTATATTTATGATCGTGTCTTACTTCATAAATGTATTTTGAATGTAAATTGCATATAAGATCTCGAAAATGATATAAGTCAACTGTTATTTATATAAAACTGTTTCTGTAATACTATAAAATCATTAATCGCATAAGAACCCCAAAATTAAATCGTGTGTTATATACGTAATATATTTTTGGTTTATATCGTGCAATGCACAACCCTGAAAAACAAATTAAACAATCTGTTTGCAGCGTTATTCAAGGCGGTATACTTCTTGGAGCACGGTGCGATGGCGAGATACCAAATATTATATCAAATGGATTTCGGCATGCAATATACATATATGTATTTATTCTTGTTCGAATGGCTTCAGCAATGTTTTCATTCACTATGACATGGTGCCCAACGGTTGCTATTATAGCTTTTCCGTTAATGGGATTTGTTCTAGTTAGAACGCTTAATCAATGTTTTCATTCACAATAGTATGGCGCAAATCGGTTGTTAAAAGCTTTATCGGAAAAAACAATATATATTTGAATGTTTTGCGAATAAAACTTGAGGTGATTACACAAACATAAGAGGTATATTTGTGGTTGGTAGTTACGTAGATCCCGCTGACCAATGTTTGAACCGCATTGCAGATGAAAATAAAATCCCTGCAAAAGGCGAATCAGCACTCAAACAATTTAATATCAGATTAAGCAAGTTGTTTTTAACTAGCCTAAATGCGTGTAGCTTGTTGGTTATATTAAATAAATGATGAAGGATGTTCATACCATTTTGCATCAGACGAAAACCAAACACATGTTTCTATTGACAACAAAACAGCCACGTAATAAATCATTCACGGATGAACTGACTATCGCGTAAAACTGTTTGAGTTAGACATGTATTCTAAAGAAATACATTATAGAGACACTCAAACCATTACTGCAAACTAACACCAACAAAGAACATGATTTAAAGAGAAAACTTCATTAACAAAGGCTGATCATGTGATTACACTGTTTGGATGTTTACATTTCGGTATTTCGCTGTGTTTCTTACGAATTCGACGGACGTCCAGCGTTCGAACCACTTACGATCTTTGCGACTTTAAGCATCATAAATCAAAAACTATATTTTATTAAAAGTAAATGATTTTTTAGAGAAAAAAGGAAAGCATAACCCATATTTGTTTTTCATTTATTTTACCATCAACTACAACCGTCAAATGACGTGAAAAACGGTCGAGACAGCGTTGCTTTTAATCCCATGACCTTTTGTTTAATCAACAATATATAATTATTAGAGAATGGGCTTTATTTTCCCCATCAACCAAAATATCACCGATATGTATCCGTTATCTCTTTGGGGTTTTCTGGATGACAGCTAGTTATTATCATGTATGCTCAGACGTCTTTATACAATTGTATCAATTATGCATGCATTATTAGCGTTTGTAATTATCTAAGATATATTTTTTCACAACAATTCAATTTTTAGGTTTTTAGTTACTTATTTATACAGAAACATGAACTAATAATGGAGCACAACTAACCACCTGACCTATGGTCAATTTTGGATGTGAATGGATATTAATCTTTAATTAGTTTAGCTATAACAAAAAGTCAAATGAGCAACAGATTGAAAAACTGCCATTGGGTGGGTTAATGAAACATGATAATTAAATAATTCTTCATTTCGAGGCAACATTAAAAAAAACTTAATCGAACACATAGAAGTATCTCGTTTATTTATATTTTTTGCAATACTTTTTAACATCGTCATCGTCATTCCTTTAGTTTGATAATATCACTTTGTGAAAAAAAACTTAAACCGTTTGTCTTGACGACGTAAAATATTATGCAATCAATACTTGCCATTGTGTATTTTATGTATTTTATATTTGTGTTTCATTTTTACTCAAAAGCATTTTTACTTTTACCATAATGGCCGAGAGTTATTGATGTATGAAATAAAAATATATAACGGGCCATATTTCAAATTGTAAGGTCAGGGGCTGGCATTTAATATAACGTCGGTTAGGAGAAAAATAAATCGCGATTCGGCAAATGTTTAAACAGGTCATACTTGAATTATGGACATATTTCGTACCTTGTGATTAAATACTTGTCATCATTTTTGAGTCGACATTCAAAGCATGTGTTGACATTTCATTAATATCCCAGCGGCTAAACATATGCCATATCAGTTGCCCTATAGCTATATGCACTTGTAACTTCACTTGAGAAAAAAATGATTGCACAGTATAAACATTCGAGTTGACGTAATAAATTGCAACTATATCCGAGATTGACGGTGGTTTTCACATGTTAGTTTTATTCCAGAGAAAATAGTTCTTTAATAAGTCCCGTAATAGATCTCCATAAAGTTGGAATTACACCCGTCGCTGAAGCTATACGTGATAACATTGAGAGACATTATCACCGTGGTAGATCACATTAAGGGAGGGTGGGACGGTGTATCAATCGTTCATGAATAAGCATTTGCGATATCCATATTTTTTTAGTATTATCGTGTACCTCATAGTATATACAATATGCATCATTGTATGTAACTTGTTATTTTTTATTTGTCCGTGTTTAAAAAAATGCCATAATAAAGACAGAAGTCTTAATGTTTATTCATGAAGACAATTGTGTACAAATGAATTTCAGAAGTGTCAAAGGCTAGCATTTATTTCCGTTTGAAAAAGTAAGTCGAGATTGGGCGTTACAGGCATCATACATAATATTAACAAATATCTAAATTGTCAGAACAACTTGATTCATTTGATAAGGCGCTAATATAAAGCTTCATTTAATTAAACACATATTACACATGTTGCAATATACATTCCGTTGTATTTAAAATTGCAAAACAGGCGCGGACGATATCTTTCATGAAAAAACATAGGTTCTAAAATCACCTCGTTCTTATGATATAAACACACCCGAGTCAACATGCTGTCCGTCAAAAAGTGCGGTTAAAAATGTTTTTTTCCTGTCCAAGCTTCAATGCATTATTGATTTATAAGGAGTGCTGGAAACGGGTCGAGTTTGGTTCAGGCTGAACTGCGATATTTTCAAATCGTTTCAAATCACTTGTAAGTATCATAATTCATCGCCAGTGTCCAAGATCATGAAAACAAATGATTTACGCCAATGAAGAGTTGTGTGTAAACTGCACAACGTTTTATGTCGTCTTTTACATCGATAAATTAGTATAAGGCATGGTAACTACCACTGCATTTAAACTTAAGTATACGCACACATAGGACAAGAATTAGTTCCGTCTTAATAAGCAACAAGCACGATAGAGTAGATACATACTGGAGTATTTTTGGGGGGAAATAAGTATCGTGAACGTTGTGGCATATTGCCCATATACTGATGACTTTATCCGGATATGAAACCCGTGTCACATATTCCCAAGGTAGCTTATTTATGTTATTACACAGGTGGTTAGCGTTTGGTTATGATATTATTTAGTAAAAACATCATTTTGAATACAAAATAATGTTATCATAACGAAAAATTAACTTCTCTAAAAAACATAATTTCACTGTATATATATATATATATATCAAGGTATTTTACTCCTGAAGATTTCATTCATTAATCGTTGACTAGAAGGTCACGCGAGTTGTGTTATTTCTTACAATTTGACCCAACATTTGTAAAAATTACAAGATATGTACATTTTCAGAAAGGCAATTCATTTCTGCTTTGAATAAGACCAAATTCATGGAAATAGATGCACAATTGATGAAGTTATGGGTGTGCAAAGCGATGCACCCTCTTTTGAGGTGATTTTGAGTTGAATAGCTTGTTATTTATAAATTGTTATATATATATATATATATATATATATATATATATATATATATATATATATATATATATATATATTTATTTATTTATATATATATGATAGAAAAATTATTTTTGTTTAAATCAGAAAAGCTGATTTTTCGTTATAATTTGATAATTTTTCATTCAAAAACCACCTTTGTGTAAATACATCCAATTACAAAAATGAATGATGAGATGGTCTGTTTGTCGCAGTTATCAATCCTAGCAAAACCTTGTTGCCTTTATTATGAAACCTTTTGCAACAAACAAGTAAGGTACACATGTATACAAACTCAACATTGTACTAGTAAGAGTCTGATTAAGTGTTTTAAACGTGATTTTGTGTGTTGTTCGTCCGTCGACTTGACGAGGGCCACTCTAGTCATCTTAGACCAAGGCTTGCTTGGACTGGCATAGTATGTGTGGTGCAGATGGCTGCTGAGGCCGATCCTGGCACGGAATGCTCTTGTACATGTAAAAAATGGGATGAGCGGGACGTCTACAAGAGGGTTGACAGCATGGGCCTTTCGGGTACTTGTCTCTTCTTTGCAGCAGTTTTGTTCGCCTCATACGTCTTAGCGCCTGTTTAGATGGGAGAGCGCCCTTTTGTGTGGTCAATTGGAAATTTTCCGGAGTGTCTAGATTGATTGAACACGCTTTCAGTGAGGCTTTGAGAGTGTCTTTGCAGCGTTTTGCCAATCGTTGGGCCGCTGGTCATGCTGCACCTCGCAATAAAAAAGTATTATGGTCAGCCTATCGTTAGTCCTACGTTACCTATCCAGTTAAGCTGGGACGGCATCAGATGGTAAAAATACATACCTATGTTTTTGGAGCTTTGTCCTGAAAAGTGATGGCGAATATCTTCCTGAAGCTTGTTGCATGAAAGAGGTTCAGTTTCCTGGCATGGCCTTGATACACTGTCCATGTTTCAGATGCATAGAACAACGTAGAAAGCACCACTGCACGGTATACTTTCAGCTGATGTCTGGGAGAGGATGCCTCTATTATTCCACACATGCATGTATAGTCTACTAAAAGCGCAGCTTTCTCTGGCCATGCGGTAGTTCACTTTGTTATGTATGGTGACATTATGTAAGAGTGTTCTACCAAGACAAGTGGGGTTGTTCACTGTATTGAGTCTCTGGTCATTGACAGCAATGTTTGCCTCAACGCAAGGCTTTTCCAACCACGAGCTTATGGAGGACTTCAATTTTTGCTCCGCGGATCGTAATACCAAACAGTGTCAGGGCGTTGAAAAAAAATGAATACAGCGTAGCATATCGTCTTTTGTAAGGGCACAGTCATCTGCAAACACGGTATCTCACATTGACACCAATATCCTGGTCTCTGAAGGCGTCAGTGAGCATTTCGGAAAACACGAGGCTGAACAATGTCGGGGCCAGGATGCAACCTTGGTTGACCCCGTTGGTAACTGGTAATGGGTCGGATGACTCTATTGTCCTGTTCTCTGGCTGTCATCCCCTCGCGGAACGTTTGTACAGGGGCGATGGATTTCCTGGGGCATACGTACTTGGCCATGATCTTCCACATACCATCTTTGCTGACGGTGTCAAAAGCCTTGGTCAGGTCGACAAGATGGAGAACAGGTCAGTGTTTTGTTTCTGACGCTTCTTTTGTAGCTTCCTGGTAGCGACCACCATGTCGATGGTTCCTTGTTCCTTACAATACATGACTCAGCAACAAAGCCGACGATATTTATGGCTATGTCGATCATAAGAAATTCTATGACGCTCTGAAAGAAGTGTACGGCCCCACATCTAAAGGATCAAATCCACTTCTAAGTTCAGACGTCAACATTCTTATCACATAGAAGGATAGGATCCTGGAAACGAGGGCCGAACGCTTTGACAACGCTCTTAACCGCCTTCCAGTATAAACGACGAAGACATAAATCGTTCCCCCAAGTGCCCATGAACAGAGACTGGATGACCCTCAAACCTTGTTTGAGACCCATAAAGCTATATCTCTACTCTCCAATATCAAGGCATTTGGTACTGAAGCCATGTAAGCTGAAGTCTACAAGGAGGGAGGGACGGCCCTTACGGCCAGGCTCTGCCAGATGTTTCTTCTCACGTGAGAGCGAGAGACGATTCCACAGGAAGTCAAAGACGCTTCCATCATACATTTGTACAAGCGTAAAGGAAACAAACAGTCCTTTGACAACCGCATATTTCTCCTCTCGGTTGCATGGAAAATCCCGGCCAGGATCTTTCTAAATAGTAATAAGAACAATATGACTATACATTCACACGATAATGATCTAAAACCTAAATCATGTTATGTAAATCCGTATGATGTACGTAAGGACAATTTGTGTGTTTGAATGTTTGCACGAATTTAAAACCATGATTTACAAAAACTGATGCTCTGGAATACTTAAGGATCTAAAACGGTAAACATTGCTTAAAACGATGGCGGAATATTTAATCTTTATCGACTAAAAAATAATTGTTCTGGAAAAAAAAAAATTCTGTTAAAAAAAAATAAATAAATCAAATAAGTAAAAACTATCGCAATAAACAAGCAAAACTCCTTATTTGTTGGCTTTGCTTCTTTGTATAGCAAACGTTCTTTATTTATTAGATAGCTGATTAAAGAGTAAACAAATGTAATGTTAACAAAAAGCTATCAATTCTTTAGAAATCATGCACTTTCAAGTTAGATGTAATATTGTCTTTTTATAAGATTTGGTCATGATTATTAATTCTAAGCCATTAAAAAAAAAATGAAAACATAAATCACTTTTAACTTTTTACAATCTGAAAACAGTTTAATAGCTTTGTCCATCATATACTGTTCCATATTTTATCAAATACATCTAAATATGATACTGTTAATGATGATGGTTAATATAATCATTAATTTGCTTTTTTATATCTTCTTGTTTATCTAGAATATTTGAATAAAATAAAACTATGTTAATTTCACTTCTCGATGGGACTGTTCATTTGAAAATGTCATGACAAAAAGCTTCTGTAATAACGAAAGCGACCGTACCTTAACATCTGTGTTAATTCGTATATGTATATTCATGGGTAAAATTACAATGAACACAAATGTTTAGTTTTTCTCGGTGTATCCTGAGTCCAAGTAAAAGGGCAATTTACCATGCGCAACGATAGCTTTCATCAAATAAAATGGCAATTTTACCATGTTTGAGTTTTCAGTTACCAAATTGAAAAATTATTTTGGGGCACTCATTTTATACGGTGAAGACCTGTGTGTACTTTTTAATGATTCTAAAAAGACAAAAAAGTGTTTATTCTTTCCAAAACTGTATGATCTTTTTGTGTGGTATGTTTTTGAACGTAATTGGGCTTTGATTTAAAATTATGTCATATTCTTTTAAAACTTATGAGCGATTTTATTACGTACTAAACATTTCCGCCTAATTACAAGTGATATGTTGGATAGTTAACACTGTCCAAACGTGAAATAACACCACTGCATCACCACGGGACGTATTGGCATCGGGTCACCGTATTATTAGTGTTGGTTATGTCTATCGGGTTATGATAAAATGTACTTATAAACCCTTGTTTGCTTCCAGTACAGACATTGCTACCGTTATTTGGATAGCTGGATGGTAAGTACGTCAAAACGAAATATAATTTGAACAATATATTTTTGACCGAGAACATGTTATGAAAATGGGCCGCTAAAACATGGCCTATCGATTCAAGTGCATGAACCATCAATGGAAAATATGCTTTTTAGCAATTGCAAGCCAAGTTAATTACCTAGTACGGGCAAATAAACGGAATAAAATTATGTTACAATTATGTTACTTTACTAGGTTTGTAAATAGTATATAAGTACTTTTAAACATGTTAAATGTATGGTGTTTTATGAGCACGTAAGCTGTTATATTGTTTAACGATGTGTATTGATCAAGCCAAAGGAACATATACAATACCCATTAATTGCAAACAAGATTGTGAACTTTATTGAAGTCCATTGTCATATTTTGAGAATTACTTTGAAATACTTTGAAAACAGTTCATTACATAAGAAATGAAGTATAAAGGCGTTTGTTAAATAACATTTATTTTGCGGTTTAAAACGCGGAATCTATCAGCACCAAACACAAATTGAACAATCTGATGCAGCGCAATGCAATGCGATATAATTCTGCGAATTGTATACATCTTTAATTATAAAAAAAGTAATATCAATTGGATATCGGCGTGAATATATGTATTTAGTCTCGTTCGAATGGCTTAAGAAATGTTTCCATAATCTTTTAGATGACAATAATCGATGGACAGGGTTGCTTTAGCCGTCACAACAGCGGCTATAGTTGTTAAGTTTTAGTAGTATTTGTAGGGAAAGTTTGTATCAAATGCTTGTCAACTGTTATAAAAGGTTAACACAAAAAGTGGCGAATTTTCATTCATTAATGTTTTAATACAGACAGAACAGGTGTGTTTATAGATGTTAGAATCATAGATCCCGCTGACCAAGGTTTGAACCAGATTGAAGAGCAGAATTCATATAATTTTCGTTGCAAGGTACTTGATTAAGCAAACTGTTTTTTATAGTAGCGATAATTTTTCGTTGTTGGGTATATTATATAAATGTTGAACGTTGTTCCTTCTGTTTTGAATCAGACGAAAACGAATCGAACGATATGACTGAAAAAGTTATAAATCATTCGGTAATGAGCTTCTTATCGCTTAAAAATGTTGTGAGTTACACTTTCATGTTCTATGTATACATTTCCCAGACACTCTGAAAATTACTGTTAAGTACCAACAACCTATTTATGTGTAAGATAAATCTTCATTAAGGAAAGCTCTAGATGCAATCATACTGTGCGGGTTTTTATTATACCAATCAGTCGTTTGATGCCTATTGTCAATCCTGCTCAAAAATATGTTTAGCACTGCGGTAAAATCTGTTTTTTGCTGTAAATACAATACATTGGGAGCTGTTGGCATATTGAATTGTCTATATCCCGGTAACATGGCTGCGGTGACATTGAATCGAAAGATTCACTTGCATGCACAAATGAACTGTTAATCTGTGGCAATTGAGTACCGTTAGCAGGTGTCGATGTCGCTGCTCCTCTGATATTTGTACAACTCCGACTTAGGTGTTAAAACTTCACATACGACACTTTTTGTATCTATCAAATACACATTTTATTTAACATATTTTTTAAACAAAAACATACAACTGAAATATTGAGTAAGAGTTTCAATGTAAATTGCAAATAGTTGTATCAAGCAAGATAATAATATAGATACATATGTTACTGATGTTATTTAAGAATACAACCTATGCAACTTTGCCAAAATTAACAAATCTACAAAACATAATAAACAGAATAATCATAATAAACATAATAAAATATTGTATTACAAATATTTGATAAACAACTTAAATTGTTGAAAATTTAGTCATAAAACAGTCATCTATGAAATAATTTACTGTGCTCAATGCCCATTTACGTTGATTACTAGTAACACACAAGTAGTTTTGCACAGGGACATTGTCAATTATTAATTGTCTAAATGAGTTGAGATCACACATACCCATTTAGAATTTTATTAATAAATATAGTTATGTAAATTTCATAAAAGTACTATAGCCGTTTATAGTTTCGTATGCCACGCTGTCAAAGGTTTAACCTAGACGGGGCAACTCATTCAATTATATCCTTGATAATGTCAAATCTTAAACGAGTGTCAAACAAGTTTAATTGGTTTATAAAAAAAACTTTGAACAACGTTTGCAACTACAATATATCATCTCATAGAGAAACCAAAAGTCTGAGAATAAACTCGCATTTCTCACACGCGAACGTATCACAAAATTTGACTGAAAACAAAGCAACCGCGAAATTGTTTATTCGCAAATGCGGGTAGACTAAGATTTCAATTAAGCCATTTGGTATTAATTGCTTGACTTTTGAAAATGTTTGAAAAATATATCTCCATTCAGCAAGGCTTTCCGTGTAATTATAGTGCTCGGTCTTTGACGAATGTTTGCGCTTATACATCTGTTGATCTGTGAGGCTTGAGGCATTACACTTTACAAATGAGATTTTAATAACACCTAGTAAACAAATATGAATGGTAAATCAAACTTCAACCATTTTGTTGCGCAGCGAAATGCTACCAATATATTGTTTGATAAACCTGTTCGGAGATAATAACAATATTTTGATTAAATGTATCTGAGTTATAAGCCTTGATTTCTTTAACATTAAGAATAATATTTTCCTCTTTTCAATGCCACGCCTTGGAATCAGCTTGTTTCTCGACTGTGATTACAAGAAGGGACGTAAGTATATATCTTAATATAAGAAATATGCACAACAGGCAATTGTTTGTGGCAAAATTGCTTATGTTTCTATATTAAGAATATATTGAATTTAAAACCAAGAAAATATATTGAGCATAATATTCGTTATATCTGCTAGGATTTTTGTATCTCTATAATATGAGAGTGACTTCCCCCTTATGTGTCATAAGTTTATTTGCGGATCATTATGGGCTTAATTGTAAGATCTTAATATCAGGATTGCATGTCATCGACTAAGAAGTGTGTTTTATAGCCAGACACATAATTGCATATTAATCAATTACAATTATTTTCTTAAACACGATGGTGCTGTGCGTTTTGAAAGCATTCTGTATAATTCGGGATTCACGCAACAAATAAATTCTATAACATAAAAAATAGTTGCCAATTCCGCATATTAAAAACATTATTATTTATTACCTACATGATATTTTCGAATATTTACGAAAGCTGTCTTTTGAAACCGAAATAAAATATTCATATATGCTTTACGTATTAACATGTATAGCTTGAATTAATTGATACGGGATTGATAACACACACTTTAATCATCCACAACTCACGTCTGCATTTCAAAGAAGAACAATATAATCAAATTATGATTAAAATAAAAGTTTAGCTTTTATTTTCTAAACTAAAACTGTCTCGGAAAATGCATTCAAAAGCTCTTACGCAGTTGTCTATGATAATAATCTAGTGCTCAATGCCTTTTGAAACAAACTAATATGATTGTTCTTCTCCCACGCGCTAAGCCTACAGTTGAAAAAAAAATGAATGAAATTCAAATTAAAGCGAACGCGGACTATCGCACCTGTGTACATGATTACATCCTCTGGAACATGCACTAGAGATAGGTGATAAAATATCGTTCCCACCATAGAAGCAATAATGGTATGGCGTTTCTGGATTGTGAACGCATGTTACTTATGGGAACGATTACACTGAACACACAAGTTTATTGTTCCCTGTGTAGTTATGGCCCCAAGTAATAGGGAAGTGTACCATGCGCAACGATAGCTCTCATCAAATATAATGGAAATATAATTACGTTGGGTTTGTCAGTAACCACATTAAAAGGTGATGATTTGGCGATAATGACAAACGACAAGGAACTGTTTTCGAATTTGTAAAGATAAAACAAACTAGGTTCTTAAAGCTGATTGAACTGACATTAGGTACACTTGGATAAGTTAATATCATTAAAGACTTCAGTGTATTCAAACGTCTTTTCACCTAAAATTGTGTTGTTATATCGAATATTATTACAACCATTTAAATTAACAATTGAAAAATAAGTTTTAACTGTCTACTATTTGTGCATGTTTGCGTAATCCAATGAAAGTATACTTAGTTCCTTTATTTTTTATTCGTCCAAGTACTTTTCAAAAAGGTTTAGTATAGTACTTTTAAGTTATGTTTTAAGATGCTATAGTAGACGGATTATAGATCTGTGCATATCTGAAAACACTCAGCCTCTTGTTTGAGTTACTTAAATTGATATTAATCTTTCTGTTGATCCCCTAACCTATATAAAAAGCGTAATATTCTTCTACAATTAATGTGCAATATTATGACATACTGAACCTTTGCGCCCAATTACAAGATGTATGTAAGATAATGAACACTATTCCCGAGGTGTACTTACACAAATGCGGCATCACGGGACGGATTAACATCGGATCATGGCCTAATTCATGTAATATATTGCGATGGGGATATGATCAAATGAACCATTTGTTTGTATTCCGATTGTGACATAGTGACAGTTATTTGGATAGTTGGATGGTAAGTTTGTAAACAAACGAAATCTAATTTGAGTTTTAACGAGATCTTGTTATGACAATTGGACCGCCTAAACATTACTCTTAAGTGAAAGTACATGCCCTATATATGGGAAATATTCGTTTTGCGCATGTGAGAGTTAAGTTTGTTGTGTTGCTAGTGCAGGTTGATACACGGAAGAAACTAGTGTTCAAATCCTTTACATTTAATGCGATTGGAAATGCAATTTTAAGCATTTAAAAAAAGGATGGAGCAGATAAGCTTGTATTGATTAGGTTTAAATGTTGTTGAAACCAAAACTTATGAATGATATCCTGAAATGGAAAATAAAAGACAATACATTTGAAAAATACAATATGCACACACGTCTGTAATCTCGTTTTAACGGCTTTAGGAATGCTTCAAATTGCTATAAGATGACAACACTCGGTTTATATGGTGTGTTTATCCGCCCCAACATCGGATATAGCTTTCCAGTTTTATGAAGGGTAAACCAATGTCAAACTCATGTAAACTGCTATATTTTGTAGGAAAATTAACGTGGATCTTTACTTAATTTAATCATCATCCAGGTGTTTACGAAGACATTATAGGTGTGTTTATGGTTGGTGGAATCGTGGAACCCGCTGACCAATGTTTGAGCCGGATTGAAGGTGAAAATAAGATTCCAGGAAAATGCGATTCAGCACTGGGCTTATTTCCCTAAAACCATATTTAATTTAGCAAAAGGTTTTCAATTGGAACTTTATGGTTGTAATTTGTAGGTTACATTAAAAACAATTATTAAACGATGTTCGTACCCCTTCGCATCAAATGAAAACAAAACGCATGTTTCGATCGAAAATAAATCAGCCAAGTAATAAATCATTCGCCAATGAGCTGATTATCGAGTACAATTGTGTAGTTACACCTACAACGTGAGTTACACCTGCATAGTATAAGACTAAATTACACAGACATTCAGAACATTACTGCTAATTACCACCAACTTGGAAAGTGTGTGTAATGATAAATCTTCATTAAGAAACGCTGCCCATGTTATACTGCTCGGTGTTTTACTAACAAACGTGACGGCTGTAAATCCTGCGCACCACTTTGGATCTTTGCGACTTGAAGCATATGCATTGAAACACAATATATTTCAATTGAATATAAGAGGCAAACAGTTGCATACAAATTTAATATCAAACTTAAACAGGCCCATTTCAGAATTGTTTTTTCAGGGGCTTGCATTCATTAAAACTGAGGTTCGGATAAAATAAATAAAGATTTACATATAAAACACCTCAAACAAAAACATCAATTTTATCATATCTTCTGGTTTAATAAGTTCATCTTTTTGCCATTCAAAAAATCTGTAGACATAGCATTAATACCATTTGCGCTTGAACATACGTTTATTTAACATGAAGAGCTCTAAGGGAAATATAAGTTGGCTTATAGCTAAACACACTCGATATTTTAAATGTGATACACAAACAAAATGATGGTACTCTTCAATCGAACCGTCGATTTGAAGTTAGAATGTAAAACAGTCGAGTTACCCGTATTGCTGAAGATATACGTAATTACGTGGTGATGCAGTATCGCCGTGGAAGATCACTTTTCAGGGAGGGCGGTTATGGCGTACCATTTGTTTATTGATAGGCACTTGCGATATCAATAATATGATCGTAATTTGTATGATCGTGTACCTGAGTGGTTCACAACATTTATCACTGTTATTTAATGTGTTTTCATTTTCCGTGATCGATAAAGACCATTATAACGTGGTCTTACCTAATGTTTTTTTCTTGTAGAAAAAGATTTACGAAGTATCAAGTTAATCATGCTGTAATAATTATGTTATGGCAATTGAAGACATGAATTTAGTTTAGAGGTGTAATGTCAGAGGCTGGCATCTGTTTCCCACGGGGAAAACACGCGATTCGGCGATACCGCTCACCTGATATCTAATAATATTAACATATATCTCAACCAATATGTAAAGTAAGGTCAAAGTAACTGAAAACATTAAATAAAGCACCAAATAACGCTTCATGAAATTTAAATATATATTAGAAATTGTTTTGCAATATTCATATTACCGGATGATATCTGTTTACTTAACATTAGGCAAATGCGACGGTTTATGGAATGGAAAAGCAGCTGTTTCATAATAACCTCGTGCTTATAAGCAAACGGGCCCGATGAATATGCTGTCCGTCTAACATTGGGTATATGAATGGTTTGTTATCCATACACGTGTTCATGCACTAACTCTTGATTTCGATTAAAACGGACTTCTGGAAACGCCTTGAGTTTAGTTCAGGCTGGACTGTTATATTTAATAATTCGTTGCATATTACTTGTATTTGATTATCATAATCCAATACAATTGTCCACGACTAAACAACAAATTATCTACGACAAAGTTGATTTGTTTGTATACTAACAATTTACCTTGCTATTATATATATATATATATATATATATATATATATATATATATATATATATATATATATATATATATATATATATATATATTACTTTTCTAGTATCCAAATAAATTACCGTATGCGTAAGAAGTAAATTTACAGTGTCTTCAGTGTTTTTTCTAGCATCGAGAAATCTTTTTCTGGTCGTTAAGGCCTGTCAATCTACAGCAAACACACTTTTATCTGGAGTTGGAATTAAAAATCATCAACCTAGAAAATAAACTTTATTTTAATAATGCTTTAACTGCAGTTTTATCTTTTGTACATATTTAATTATATCAGACATTAACATCTGCATATACAATGACATCATTTGTATTTACTGGTTTTACCACAATGATTCAGGGGGGGGGTTAAACCGATGAAAAGGTATGACAAATTGCATTGTTACACCAGATTAAATCAAGTGTAGATAAACATTCACATCATATAAACAAATCTGTTAGAACTTCAATTACACGAAAAATATATAGCCTTCTTAAAGCAAGAATTCGAAAAATATATAGCCTTCTTAAAGCAAGAAGTCCCTTTATAGCATTTTTAATTTGCATTAAACTGCACAAAAGCGATAAGTTCAATTCAATTAAATTCGGTTTAAACCAAAAAGCTAAAGCCACTCACCTTGAAATGAAAGTAAATCTAAGTAAAAACAAGAAACATATTTCATCTATGCAAATTAGAATATGTTCTGTGGTTAAAGGTAGAAATCCGTCTCTTTTGCGCTTTAAAACTTAAAAATAATCGCGTTTGTCGAAGTGGACGTATACGTCTAGAAATCCTACTTTCGGTTTTAAAAGCGGTACCGTTTGAAAAATAATAAATTACTTGCTAACTAGGCTATATATTTTATTTTATCTATGAGAATTAGAATATATCTGGTGGTTCCAAGGTAGAAATATGTCTCTTTGTGCTTTGAAACTTAAAAATAATCGCGTTTGTTGAAATGGACGTATACCGTATATAAATCCTACTTTCGGTTTTAAAATTAAAAAAAGAATAAATTACTCGCTAACTTGGCTATAGATTTAATTTTATTTATGCCAATTAAAATATATATGGTGCTTACAAGGTAGAAATCCGTCTATTTGCGCTTTAACACTTAAAAATACTCGATTTCGTTGAAATGGACGTATACGTATAGAAATCCTACTTTCGGTTTTAAAATTAAAAAAAAAAATTACTTGCTAGCTATGCTATAGATTAAATTATAATTGTGCACACTTTCAAACTGCATCTATATGTATTGATTAACATGTATTACATTTCAAGGTGTGTGGCTTTAATAACCAGCAGAGTAAAACTAAAAAAAAAACAGTATAGAAACAACGTAATAATGGACAGCATTGGTCTTCACTGTGTATGAAGAAAAGCAAATTATCATATTTATAATTTAACGGCAGCGAATGAAATACGTTTCAATATCATAATTCGATCGTTGACACCTAATTTAAATATTCAGATAAGTTAATTTTGTATAGTGTGTGGATATATTGTTTTGAACATACATTGGAATTGATTTTAAAAATTGCATTTTCAATTAAAAAATGAACTAAAAAGTTTTAAACTAGAGTAAAATGCTGATTTTGTTTTTGTTTTATTTATGCTCCTTATAGTAACGTGATATTAAGTCATTGACATAATTAATTACTGGTTCATAAATACTAAATGCTTTTTACCCATTCAAGCAATATTTTAAGAGAGACAATAGACTGTGTACTTTTTATCCAATATGCATATGCTAATGTAAATTATGCTTCAAATTTAAGTTCGTTGCACACCTATCTATATATACGAAATATGTTGATGCCTTAACTTATATAAGGGTCACATTATTCTACGACTAATGTCGACTCGAATGACATTTTCACCTATTGGCACACTGACGATCGCCTTTTACATGGGGCCTTTTCGAGTTTTGGTAAATTGACACAATTTAAAAAAGTTGTTTCAGAATCGCAAATTTTTGATTTAGTAATGATATTTGTGAGGAAACCGTAATACTGAACATTTACCATGCTCTAATAAAGCCATTATATGCATATTGTGAAACTACGATGATTGCTTATATATATTATAAAATACACCTGACTTTGTTTGCTGAAGAATGGTCGAGGGGTCTAATCGAAGACTTTTACGCCAGGACTCCAGGGGTCAGTGGTTCGAGCTATATATATTGCTTCTGTTTTAGCATAGTTAAATGGGTTGTCAGACATATCGGATTCTAATTATACTTGCTGATATATGAACCTGATCTTATTATCAAGTGGAGACTACTGAACTATTGCTGCATTAAACGTTGCCTATATGTGGAATTGTCTTTTGCGTGTAGGAAACAAGTTTTTTAGCTTAAGCAGACAAGAGCCGCTAGTTAAAATAACTTTTACTGACTTTCAAAACAGTTCACAGCTGCATTGCACTACTGAAACATTAACAAATACTTGTTTTCATGCGCATGTTAGTTTTCATAGGATTTTGTTCTGTTTTTAATTAAAAAGTTAACACAAATTATGGTGTGAAATGAAAAATGATTCGCAATAATTACAACAAATAGTCATCAAAACGGAATAAATTGTAAACAAGAATATAAATACCAATGACTAATTATAAATGATACTAAATAAATACCAATTAACTGCAAATCAGGTCTTTAATTTAATTGCAGTTCATTTTCAGATATTGAACTCTTTCTGAATTAATCCTTAAAATCAGATCATGAAAAAAAACGCAAATCGAAATCATTAATTACTATATATATTGTTGTGGCTAAATTACTTTTATGTTAGAACCCGCAGAGAAATAATGTAGTCGGATTACAGCGCGGGCCACTGTGATAAACTGGCAGTATGGTGATAAACTGGCAATATGGTGTGATATAAACTTCTAACATAGATAATATATAAATTGAAAAACAACGTCTTTCTACATACACATGCATTAAATCTCGTTTGAATTTCGTTTGTAATGTTGTTGTTTTTTAATTTACTTTACGATATAGCCCATTGGTTGCTAGCGTTTCGTAATATGTCCTAACAACAGATATAGCAGGCCAGTTTTAGGAGTGTCTGAAATATACTGTGCAAAACCCTTGTAAAACAAATTTAGCAGTTTAAGAGTAAGAAACTGCCAATCACTATTATTGTGCTCACACAAATATACCAGATGTATTTATAGTTGATAAATTAAGAGATCCCCTCAACTAAAATTAAAATAAGATATGAAAAATATCAGCTGATAAAGCTGATCAACAATCATATAATTTTGATAGTATGGTTATTATAAAGATGAACTGTTTTCAAGCAGCAAAACGCTCATCAGGGTTATAAATGACGACGAAAAGCGTAGGGATGCCCCTGTAAGTCAAAGTTTCATATAAGAAACGTCAGCTTATTTGAGGAATTTATGTTGATATGAAGCATTACACCTCGTAGTATGATCCTCATTATTAAATACCTCATCTGTTATGTAAACTGTTGAATCAAAGCCCGCTGTTTGCAACAGACAAAATAGAAACAAAATGATTTTTCCAATTGTCAATGTTAATTCTGATGAGTAATATTTCACTCAGCAATGTGCAGATTATCGATTATTTTTCAGTTACGTTTGCATGGTATTTGAAAGCACTGCAATCTGATAGTTATATATAAAAAGAAGCTTTTTTTATTTACAAAAGATTTACCTTTTGTAAAACAAAATAATTTTCTCAGAATATACTATAATTTATGTGATCGAACTTGTGTGATCTTTTTGTGAATTTAAACTGTAAAACTGAAAACAACTTAGGCATGAACAACGAATTGTGTCCTTACATCTTAATATTTTTTAAGTATTTATGTCTTTAACCTTATAAATTGGATTGGTTTCTTTATCCAAGAGATAGAAATCAAATACACCGCAATTCAGATACATGATTTATAAGATAGAACCAACACATTTCAAAAGCAAACCTTCATTAAAAGCAACTAAACTACTAGTTCGTTTACTTCTTTGCTAAATAAACTTGACGAAATCATAAATTGATTTTTTTTATAAAATCTCATAAACGCAAAGTATTATCATAAGTATGATGTAGGTGTAACTAAGTCACCTTTCGTTAATTGATAACAAGATAACTGTTGTCATAAAATATATATTTCGCGCCTACCCAATTGTTTATGGACTTGAGCGTGGTTGTTGTTTTATTTTGTATTTATTTATATTTGAGTTCGTTCTTATTTGTTAGCACTTAAATTATTTTGAAAATTTATACATGATCTTTCCTAATAAATAATATTCATAATTTAATATAAATAGTGCATTTGATATTAGTATTATTTAGTTACAATACAAAAGAAAGATTGTTATTTGCATAGTCATTAATTTGGTTCTGGTGATGCATTATATTCTTTTTGGAAGCTTTTAACAAAGACGGTTTTACTAATAAATATTTCAATAATTGGTATTTAATTTAAAATATCAAATATTATACAATTGATTGAATGTATGTAGTTCAAATGCTTTCAGTTTCAACAAGTAAGTTATGAATAAGTACACATCATAAAATGTCAATAAATGCTTTAAATTTATATTGTTTACATTGTAAAAAAAGAGCTACAGTAAAAAAAGATTTTTTTTTAATTACCCCAACTTAGCTGAAGGAAGCTCTCACTGTTTACTATCAACATAAATCAACACAAATTACATGGCTTCGGTTGTTTGTCGGATGATAGCTAGCAATGATAGACTCTTTCCGTGTTTGGTGTCTTATGTTCCCATGAGTAATGCAGATTTTTGTTTCAACGTATTTTTAGCACTTCGTATTGTTTCTCATGAACTGAGTTGTATTTTGGATTGTATTTCTTTCATATTATAGCAGATGCAAACATGCAAAGTTAAAGGAGAACAAACCATGACATAGCTGACTTGTGTGTAGGATATTATTTATTCATAAATGAAGGCAAGAAGGTGTTATGTAGGCAAAACGATTAAATAAACTCGTTTAAAAAGATAACTGAACCATTTTTAAAAATTCGAATATTTATTTATTTTCATTACGTTTTGAAAATGCATGTCAAATGTGTCAGCGAGTACATGCAATTCAATATAACTAAGTAAAACTTCAGCTGCTGGAGCAGTATTGCATTCTTATTGGTGGTAAATTATTTATGGCAAGTGACCAATTTCCAAAACAACACAAAATAGCACAATATGAAACAACATACACACAAAGTAGAATAAAGCTAGGGTCACGGTAAATGCAAAGCCCACATTATGTTCGTCATCTTAAACCAACATATCATTGTGACCTAGGAATGTTAAACACAATAAACAGTATGTATATGGTACCATTAATCATATTGTCTACCTCAGGGAAATGTATAACCCAAATACAAATTTTTTTTAGTTGTTTGTGTTGTTGACCAAGTTGCATATATGTGTCATTTGAACGAATCTACACCAACGAATGGGAATTTCCTAACATGGCACATAGTTTGTGTACAGCAGACAATTATTTGCAATTGAAATCACTTTCCTTTCGTTTATTTTATTGCAATTTTTCTGTTGAACGTTTGTTATAGTTGTTTTTATTAATCTTTTTTTAAATATCATAATCTTCTCGCTTTACAACAACTAAAACGAACATTTTGAAGTATTTCCCGTCCCCACTTAAATCACACAGCAATTCCGACGATGAATACATATGTTGTCGTAGAATCCCTCAAGTGAAAAATAATTGTCTTAGTTACAAACACTTGTTACCTGACTTGATAAAAAAAACAAATTAAAACACACTTATAACGTATAGTTGAAGAACTTACAATTGTACCCGTGATAGATAGTTGTTTTAAGCTAGTTGATTAATGCCGATTCTGGAAGTATATCTATAATCAAAGTACTGACAGTACTGGTGTGACGATGCTTTTGAAGAGGATTGATATAAAAGCATCTATTTAAGTTTATCTTCATCACCACAATTGTGTATGTGAGTACGAAAATTTGGGGTAGGAAAAAAATGGGTACGAAAATTTTGGGTACAAAAATTATGCCAAAAAAATGGGTACGAAAAAAAAGATTTCGTTACGCAAAAAAAAATTGGGTAGAAAAAAAAAATTTGGGTACGAAAAAAAGATTGGGTACGAGCAAATATTTGGGTACGAAAAAAAAATGGGTACGAAAAATGTAGGGTACGAGAAAACAATTGTGGGTACGGGGAAGTAGTACCCGTCTGGAACTTGATCCATTCAGCAAAACTGGGAGGCGGGCTACATTCTCGATCAAATATATCAAGAAATATCTTTAACAAGATATTCGACGTGTATTTCCTATACCACTTATCTTAAAAAAACGTTCTGTTACAGTAAAACGTTTGTGGGTTATAACATTACGTTTCAGCATATAAATTCAAAACTTGACATGCTCTTTAATTACACCATGCTCTTTAATTTCACATGTATATCATACCCAACTTTATATTTCGTTGTTTGCTTTCCTAAGTTAAGGATGCTATGTGTACGGACGTGATTTCACATGCCCATGTGCATGAACATATAATATTTCTATTTTGATTATTGTTTTTTCTCTTATTCAATAAGCTTAGGCATGTTTGTTCGTTAAGTACGGCAATAATTTCATGATGATTCCCGAAAGTAGGTATGAGCACATAGTCGTTAGAGCACTTAAATACGTGAGTTCGCCCATGAGCACATGGTAAGGTTAACTAAATCTCCGCGATATGACATAATATGTGTTTAAAACAGCAAACAATATCCAACAAACGAATGAATTATCAAACATAGTATGTGCACTGATGTGGCTCTGTAATTTCTGTTTGAAAAGTTTATTTATATGCAAAATGAGAAAGCACGCATTAGAGCGAGTTTCACAGATGTCATACGGCTATTATGCTGTTTATATACCATAGTCGCTACAACGTTTACAAATGGCAGGTTCGAAATAATTCGTTAACTTTACACTCATGATCGCGTTGAAAGTTAATTATACACGTTTTAATTTGCAATTTCTTTACTGAATCACGAAAAATGTCAAATACAATAAAGAAAATGCATAGTTGTTTCATTTATCTATAAACATATAATAGATTGAATATAACTGATTTAAAATTAACGTTTTCAAACTATTTTTAAATCTTTTCCCCAGAATATGCTGTTCTATTTATAGTTGAGCTGCCTATACCTTTATCAAAGATAATCAGCGAGGTATGCCGATAAGAAAAATCAAGCGATCTCAATCGGACTGGATCGGTCTTTTACATAGGTCGCCATTGTGAAGAATTTATTCATAGTATGATAACTTAGACGAGCTGCTTCGCAACATCGTCAATAATGTTTCAAATTACCTGCATCGCTTAAGTTTTACTTACATGCCTACAGATACATTATCGCTGTGGTAGATAATAATTCAGTGAGACTAGAATGCTGTGTATTTTTTTATAATCAAGCGCTTGTTCTATCTATAATGGTCGTACTATGTATGATCGTGTAGTTAATTGTATTCACCGCATTGGATATGGTTCAATCAATATTTCAGTTTGTGTTTATCCAACGACAAGCACACATTATACAATACAATTATGATAGCTTATATCCCCCGACCCCGGAAGGATGTGTTATAACAGGATCATGCCATTTAACATAATAACAAAGTGTCACTTTAAGGCAGTTTTGTGAAATCAATCAAGACCCCGATACCGGAAGTAACTGATACAGTTCTTAACACAGGCAGAACACTGGCACCGGAAGTCAATAATATATTCAATCAGTCTCTGATCAGCCTTGACGACGACAGGTGAAGGGAACAAGAAGTCATGGAAACATTGGCTGAAAATATATGAAGGGATGGCGAGTATCGATATTCATTCTAATACGTCACAGGAATGTGGGTGGGTTTTTAAAAATAAATTTCGAAATAAACAATGAAATGCAACCTACTTACTCAGCAGTGAGACAACAGGGTAAAAGAACGCACGTGGAATTGGAGCCTATTACAAACTATGGTTCAGCGTCCTTACCCGGGAGAATAATTTCCATGAAAGATAACTCTTGTATGACGGATAATACGTATATATATATCAATATATCAATATATAAATAATTAAATAGCTTTCGTTGGATAAAATGGTTTATTCTGAAGCGAATAAACATTAGTTATCCAACGACAAGCACAATAAGTTTGAAATTAATGTATTATTTAAGTTTGGCAAAATATCTGTCAAGGCTGAGTTGAAACAACAAATGCATAGTTATCTTTTGTAAGAAATAAAACATTAACACGAATTATACAATACAATTATGACAGCTTATATCCCCCGACCCCGGAAGGATGTGTTATAATAGGATCATGCCAAAAAGATTATCGAAAGAAACGTTTAGTTTGTTTTCGTTTTTGTTTAATTATTATAAAGAAAGTGATTAACACAAGCAGAAAGATTATTTCTTAATGTTCCACTGCATCCAAAAAGATTGATCACTTAAAAGAGTATTAATGTTTATTTTGCTCTTATGTTGCAGAAACTGTGCATTTAAAAATGAATCAATGTAAGAAGCGTAATAGTAGAGGCTAGCACTCCTTTAACGCGGAGAATGTGAGAAAAACATCGAGATTCGGCGATGAAAACAGATTATTTATGTCATGTCAGAATAACAAAATAACTTAAATGAAGCACACATAAAGCTCAATAAAAATTAACACATTTTAAGAACTGGTTTAGAAATAAACATTCCACTGAATGGCATTTGTTTTCTCAACATGGGACAGAAGCGGATGGTGTGCTGCATGAAAAAGCAGTGTTGTTGTTTTTGCAATAACTCCTGCAAATCAAATACAAGAGGTAAAATATAATCAATATTGTGTTTGTCAATTGGCTCAATGAATTTCGTATAAAATATTAAGGTTTTAGTGCATTATTGTATTCGTTTATAAATATAAGTTTTGGAAATGCGAGATGAACAAGCATTTTGGCCACAAATGAATGAACGAGAGTTATGGTCTTGGGTATCGTTAGTAATTTCCCATCTTCATAATGTACATAAATGAAAAATGTATCCGACTATCGTAAACCTTTCACTTATTGCAATTCATATATGAATACAATTCTATTACCAATTGGAATATAATATTGTTTACGTGTCGTGAAAATCAATCATATTCTGAACAATATAATATTGCTCCTTTTGTCAATAATCTAGTTCAACGTTCAATACAAGAGGTAGACATTATTGTTCACAAATTCGAACATTTAACTTTTCAAAGTAAATAATATGTTTATCATTGTGTTTTTAAAGTGATGTTACTTCAACGCCGAGTGGTTAACAAAGGAAATGAGCCTTGTTCATAAATTGTCTTAAACGTTGTATCACGTGCGCTTAAGCAGTGCTGCTGACCTTCAAGTCAACAAAATAAATCGTTAAACATCAGAATGTTGTTTTTGTTTGAAAGGTAAACTAGTGTCAAACTATTGTAAACTGTTATTATTTGTGGGAAAAATAATGTGGGTCTTTTCTTAATCATCATCCAGGTGTTTACACACACATAACAGGTGTGTTTATAGTTGGTAGAATCTTGGACCCCGCTGACTGATGTTTGAACCGGATTGCAGGTGAGGATAAGATTCCATAAAATGCGAATACGTACTGGGCTTATTTCCGTAAAACCGTATTTCATTTAGCAAAATGTTTTAAGTGCAACTTTATGTTTGTATTTTTGCGTAGGTTATATTAAAAACATATATTGAACGCTGTTCATACGGGAGGCGGAAACTACAACGGGCGAGGCATGGTCAGGGGTGATAACCCCCAAAAAGGGTTAGGGTAAGGGTTAGGGTTAGGGGTCGGGTTAGGGTTAGGGTTGGGTTTAGGCTAACCCAAACCCTAACCCGACCCCTAACACTAACCCTAACCCTAACCCTTGCCCTCTAACCCCCCCCCCTTGCGCAATACCATACCATGCCTCGCCCGTTGTGGTTTTCCGCCTCCCTGTTCATACCCTTTTGCATCAAATGAAAACGAAACGCATGTTTCGACCGAAAATAAATCATCAAAGTTATAAATCATTCGCCAATGAGCTAATTATCGACTACAATTGTTTAGTTACAACGTGAGTTACAACTGCACGGTATAAGGCTAAATTTCACAGACATTCAGAGCATTACTGCTAATTACCACCAACTTGGAAAGTGTGTGTATGATGAATCTTCATTTATGAACGCTGCTCGTGTAATGAATGATACTGTTCGGTTTTTTACGTACAAACGTGACGGCTGTAAATCCTGCGCACCACTAGGATCTTTGCGACCTGAATTGAATTGAAACAAAATATATTTCAATTGAATAAAAAAACAAAGAGTTGCATACATATTTAATATCAAACTTGAACAGGTTTATTTCAGAATTGTTATGCCATGGGCTTGCATTTATTTAAACTAAGATTGGGAAAAAAATAAATCGAGATTTACATATAAAACACCTCAAACAAAAATATCTAATGTTTTCATATCTTGCGGTGAATACATAGCATAAATACCACTTTCGGTTGAACATACGTTTATTTAACATGAAGAGCTCTAAGGGAAATATAAGTTAGCCAAAAGCTAAACGCACTTGTAATTTTACATGGGATACACAAACAAAATGTACTCTTCAATCGAACCGTCGATTTGAAGTTAGAATGTAAAACTTTATCCGAGACCGACAGTTGTTTTCATTCAAGAGCAAATGATTATTTCGATATTCCCGTAATATATCTCAATAATGATCGAGTTACCCGTATCGCTGACGATATACGTAATTACCTGGTGGTGCAGTATCGCCGTGGAAGATCACATTTTAGGGAGGGTGGTTATGGCGTACCATTTGTTTATTGATAGGCACTTGCGATACCAATAATATGATCGTAATGTGTATTCGTGTACCTGAGTGTTTGACAACATTTACCACTGTTAGTGTTTTTATTTTCTGTAATCGATAAAGAACATTATAACGTAATCTTACTTAATGTTTAATCTTGTAGAAACAGATTTACAAATTAGGTATGAATCAAAGTTAATCATGCTAAAATAATCATGTCATTGCAATTGGAGACATGAATTTAGTTATGAAGTGTAATGTCAGAGGCTGGCATCTATTTCCCACGGGAAAAACATGCGATTCGGCGATTCCAATCACCTGATATGTACATAATATTGACAGATATCTCAACCAATATGTATAGCCATGTCAAAGAAACTGAAAACATTAAATAAGGCACCAAATTAACGCTTCATGGAAATTGAATATATATTAAACATTGTTTTGAAATAAACTTTCCACTGGATGATATCTGTTTACTCAACATTAGGCAAATGCGACGTTTTATGGTATGGAAAAGCAGCTAGATAGATAGAAAGATTTATTTCGGTATTATGGTGCTGTTCCATAATAACCTCGTGCTAATAAGCAAACGGGCCCCAATGAATATTCTGTCCGTCTAACATTGGGAACATGCATTGTTTGCTATCCATAAACGCGTTCATGCACTCTTGATTTCGATTAATACTGACTACTGGAAGCGCCTTGAGTTTAGTTCAGGCTGGACATTTATATTTATAAATTCGCTTCATATTACTTGTATTTCAATTTTCATAATCCAATACAATTGTTCACGACTAAACAACAAATTAATTACGACAAAGTTTATATGTTTGTATGCTACCAGTTTACCTTGCTATAATAACTATAATATTGATAATGTATCATATGACATTGATAACTATCACTTCATTAAAAAATACAGTATAAGGTTTACGATCTAATATACGAAATGAATAAGTCCCGTCTTAAAAAAATGTGTGCGTAAGTTGAACTTCCGGGAGTATGTTCTCGGAAAATAATTAATATGAACGTAGTGACATATTTCATACGTTATGGTGAATATGTCCGGATTTCAAACAACGTTTGAGTTATAACCATTGCATTTCATATACGTAGTTATATGCCATTATCAAACTGAATAATGACATTGATTGTTTGTCGCAGTAATCAATCACAACCCCAACACAACGTTCAAGTGCGCTAAATCAGTGTGGCTCTGTTTCACGTCAGCTTAATAATACTGATTTCAAATCAAAGCGCTATGGCACTGTTTGTTCACTGTTGTATAATCTTAGACGCAACTCAGTTTTAAAAATGAGGTTATAGCTTTTTTATATCGCAAGTTTGAAATGAACACAACCCATTTACATTTATAAAGAGTGTGTGTTAAAGCACAGGTCGAGATGTGTTGTTTTTTTCAAATCATTAAAAAAAGATAATATAAGCTTCATTTTGGGAAGATATGGCTTAATGCACATGCATTAATTGTTATTCCAGTACCAGAGACTGTCTTTAAACGAAAAAACACCAATCATGTGTCGTCCTTGATTAGCTTGTGCGCTTTGCACAGGCTTATCAGTGTACACAGGCTAATCTTATTTGACATGCAGTTGTTCCGTGAAAGCAGCCAATATGTACAGATTTTAATGATATACACTAGACTGGCCAATGTCGTCTTACAAGCTGTTAAACACTATTAATTAAATACACACACTGCAGTAGTAGAGCAGACGCTCCTTGCATTCGTCGTTGCATAATTTTACTGAAGGTAGTGAAGATAGGCAGTGGTTATCGTTCCTAGCGTAGCATAAAGCAGACTGACTTGCAGTTTTCGTTCCCAGCGTAGCTGAAGCAGACTGACTTGCACAACTGCCTCTATAAAAATGATGTAGTTGTTTTTCATAACGACCCGAAAATGAAAAAACTCAAATTAAAATCAAAGCCATCTGAAGCTATTCAAACTGTTTACACGTATCCAACTGCAGGCATATGTGTAGTTGATATGACAAAGAAAAGCATCATACAGTTAAACTTGCGAAACATGTATTTACAAATAAACATGCTCGTATCTGCAAATACATTATACAACCACAGAAATGTATAATAAGAAATACACTAGGTGTACACTTATTATTCCCACGATAATGAACTTAAACACTTAATCGTGTGATATGTATTTGTATGACGTGAGTATGAACAATTATTGTGTTTGCATTTATCAAATCCAATCAAAAATCATGACTATGAAATATTTACCAAATTGCGACATTCGTCCATAATTTAATATAATATGCGTTTTGTTACAAAACCCATGCTTACATACTGCTTTAAACCTGAGTTTCTTTGTAATTTTTCAAATTATTAAAAGTGTTATAGTGATTTTTACAAAAAAACTGACATACTGGAGTACGTAAGGATCCAAAACCGATTGATTGTATGCCAAAGTTGTTGTATTAAAACCCTGAGTTAGAGGTAAATTAAGTTAATTAAACAAAAACCTACCAGTGTATTCAGTTACATAGACAAGTTAAATGTATTCCGTGTAAACGTAGCATTGGAAGATATTTTCTTTTAATGATGTGCATATAATCAATAATTCAATCAACCAAAATTAACAAAGTTGCTTGAAAGAAGGGAAATGACATCGCCAGGAACTTAAAGTTATTTCAACATTTATGTATTTTAAATAATTGCGCAATGCAAGGGTCGCAAGGGAGGTAAATACTCACAGACTTCAGCGAACTTCATCCGTCAAATGCTATCCAACGCTAGCTATGGAAGAACGCTACACACATTAATAATTCCAAAACAAATATGGAATAAAAACACAAGGCATGGTGCAGAAAACGTTTTTCTTTTTGTTTGAAAACAATTACCTTTATCTTCATCCAGCTGGTCCCAGATGGAATCCCATGGCCGCTACAAATAATCTTCCAACTTACACTTTTTGCACAATATCACCATCCAAACTTAATTTAAAGAGCAGGACATCTTCCTATTTTAGGTAACATTAACTCTGGCCTTTATTCGACTGACCTCTAATGAATTCACATCTATTTTAGTAAAATATGCATTGACCTTGAACTGAATGGTCCCAACTGCAATGCAAATCTGGTTCTACCTGTAAGCTTCCCGTTTTTTACATTTTCAGCATAGTATTCAGTATCAAAACTGAAGTTATTTAGCGTATACCATTTTCTATTTTAGTAACAAATGCATTTACCGTTAGCCGACACACCTTCAATGGTATCCCAAGCTAGATCCCAATGTAAGCTTCATCTCGAGTGGTCAATCAAAACGGAAGTAATTGACTCAAAACCAGTTGCTTGTTTTATATATGTTATATAAGTTTTTAACATGACCAGACTGGCATTTAATGAAATTTATGGATTATTATTGTTCATGTAAGCTTTCGACAGAACAAATTTCCGTTAAATATCTCTATAAAATCCTAAGTTATTGACCAGCAACTGCTTTCTATTTTAAGTGAGTTGACCTTCAACCTTAAAACCCTAGATTTAAGCTAAGCTTAGCCAGTGCAAACAAACCTAAATTCTTGACCTTAACCCACACGTTATAACGTCGCTCTCAATTACGCCCGTCCGACATACCGAAATATAACCTTATGTTCATCTTTGTTTAAAACGTTGTTCGAAAGTAAAAAATGTTACTTCTTTATTATACAAATAAATTACTCTATGCGTTAAAAGTAAACCTACCGTCTTCAGTGTCTTTCTAGCCTCGAGAAATTCTTTTCTGGTCTTTAAGTCCTGTAAATGTATAGCAAACAGAATTCTGTAAATGCAGTTTTATCTTTTGCATGTATTAAAATATATGAGACATTGACATCTACATTTAGAGTGACATCATCTGTATTTACTGATTTTACCATTTATTCGGGATGGTGGGTTAACCGATTAAAAGGCATGACAAATCTCATACTTAGACCAGAATAAATCAAGTGTAAATAAACATTCACATCATACAGAACAGAACAGAACATCATATAAACAAATCTGTCTGAACTTCTATAACACGAAAAGTATATAACCTTCTTGTAGCAAGAAGTCCCTTATAGCATTTTAAGTTCGATTCAATTCAATTACTGTTTCTAAACCTAAAGGTTAATAACCAGCAGAGTAAAACTAATAAAAGGTATATAGAAACGACGTAGAAACGGACAGCATTGGTCTTCACTGTGTATGAAGAAAAACAAATTATCATATTTATAAATTAACGGCAGCGCATCAAATACGTTTCATTATCAACTTCGACCATTAACACCTACTATTAATATTCAGCTAAGTTAAGTTGATATAGAGGGTGGGTGTATTGTTTGGAACATACATTTGATTTGATGTTATTAAAAAAATCATTTTCAACTAAACAATTATTTACTAAAAAGGTTTTAAATAAACGAGTTAAATGCTGATTTTTTTTGTTTTATTTATGCTCCTTAAAATAATGAGATATTAAGTCATTGACATATTTAATTACTGGCTCATAAAGACTTAAAGAGGCGTTTTACCCATTCAGGCAATATTTTAAGAGAGACAAAATACAGTGTACTTTTATCCAATATGCTTACATATGCATATGCTAACGTAAATTATGCTTCAAGTTTTAGTTCGTTGCACACACCCCTAAAGATGAAATATGTTGCGTTGGTGCCTTAACTTATCTAAGGGTCACATTATTCTACGACTAATGTCGAATTGTATGACATTTTAACCTATTGGCACACTGATAATCGCTTTTTAAAAGATTGCTTTAGCGATCACCATCGCTGACGTGTAACAATGCGTAACCAAGAGATCGATTGACAGAGGGCTTCCACCTTATTCATATTGTTCAATACGATCGGGTAGCGATACAATGATAATATATATCTCTTGTTTTATTAAGTATTTATATTGGTTCTTTTTTTGCGTAGTTAAATGGATTGTCAGACATATCGGAATCTAATTATATTGCAGATATGTGAACCTGATCTTATTATCAAGTGAAAACAACTGAAATATTGCTGCATTAAACGTTGCCTATATGTGGAATCGTCTTTTGCGTGTAGGAAACTAGTGTTTTAGGTTGAGCAGGCAAGAAACGCAAGTTAAAATAACTTTTACTGACTTTCAAAACAGTTCACAGCTGCAATGTACTACAGAAACATTACCATCAAATATTTCTATTTATGCGCAGTTTATATTTCATAGTATTAGTTTTGTTTTTTTTAATTCAAAAGTTCACATTAATTATGGTGTAAATTTAAAAATGATAAGTAGTAATTCAAACAGGTAGTTATTAAACGGAATCAATTGTAAACAAGTATATAAATACCAATTACTAATAATAAATGATACTAAATAAATACCAATTAACTGCAAATCAGATCTTTAATTTGATTGCGGTTCATTTTCAGATATTGAACTCTTTCTGAATTAATCCTTAAAATCAGATCATGAAAAAAAACGCAAATCCAAAGCATTAATTACTATATATATTGTTGTGGCTAAATTACTTGCATGTTACAACCAGCAGAGAAATTATCTAGTCTGATTGATTAAAGCGCGGAGCAATGTGATAAACTGGCAGTATGGTGATAAACAGGCAGTATGGTGCGATATAAAATTCTTACATAGAAAATATAAATTGAAAATCGACATCTTGCTTCGTACACATGCATTTAATCTCGTTTGAATCTCGTTTGTAATGTTGTTGTTGTTTTTTATTTACTTTACGATATCACCCATCGGTTGGTAGCGTTTCTTAATGTGTCCCAACAACAGATATAGCCGTCCAGTTTTACGAGTGTTTTAAAGATAGGGCAGTGCAAAACCCTTGTAAAACAAATTACGCTTTTTAAGGATAAGAAACGGCCAATCACTAGTACTGTGATCACACAAATATAAGAGATGTATTTTGAGTTGATAAATTAAGAGATCCTCTCAACTAAAATTAAAATAAGATATAAAGAATATCAGCTGAAAAAGCTTATCAACAATCATATAATTTTGATAGTATGGTTGTTATAAAGATGAACTGTTTTCAAGGGACTATTTTGATTAACGCTCATCAGGGTTATATACGACGATGAAAAGCGTAGGGATGCCCCAGTTAGTCAAAGTTACGTATAAGAAACGTCGGCATATTTTAGGAATTTATGTAGATATGAAGCATAACTACTCGTAGGTTAGTACTTATTATTTAATACCGCATCTCTTATCTTAACAGTTTTGAACCAAAGCCCGCTTTTTGCATCAGACAAAATTGAAAAAAAATGCTTTTACCAATTGTCATTTTATTTGTGCATGGTATTTGAAAGCATTTCACAGGCACGCAGAGGTGCCGTTCATGGGCGAGTCCAATGGCGCCCCTGCCAAAAAGATATATATCTACCTCCTGCTAGCTAGGTGCGAAACACTGCAATCTGATAGTTATACATAAATATTGGCTAATTTTATCTACGAAAGATTTACCTTAATTTATGGATCGAACTAGTGTGATCTTTTTTTAATTTAAACTGCAGGAAATACACCGCAATGAAAATTGTACTGTTTGAAAACAACTTAGGCATGAGCAAGCTTTCAATCAAAACAACTAAACGACGTTTTCGTTTTCTTCTTTGCTAAATAAACTTGACGAAATCATCATTTGATTTTGTTTAATAAAATGTCATAAACGCAAGGTATTATCATAAGTATGATGTAGGTGTAACTAGGTCACCTTTCGTTAAATGTATAACAAGATAAATGTTTGAATAAACGATATATTTCGCGCTTACACCATTGTTTATGGACTTGAGCGTGGCTGTTGTTTGATTTTTTATTCATTTATATTTGAGTTCGTTCTTCTTCAGAAATGATTTTGCAAATTTATAAATAATCTTTCCTGAAAAATAATATTCATTATTTAATATAAATATTACATTTGATATTAGTTTAACATCTTATTTAGTTACAATACAAAATGAAGATTGTTATTTACGTAGTCCATAATTTGGTTTTGGTGATGCATTATATTATATTTGGAAGCTTTTAACTAAGTCGGTTTTTCTAATATTTTTTTCGTTAATTGGTAATTAATTTACAATATCAAATATTGTACAATTATTTGATTGTATTTAGTAAAAATGCTTTCAGTTTCAGCAATTTAGTAATGAATAAGAAAACATCATATAATGTTTTTCAATAAATGCTTTAAATTTACAAACGTAAATATTGTAAAAAAGAGCTGCAGTATAAAAACGTAATCCTGAACTGGGCTGAACCACTTACCCATGCAGTAAAAGTCTAGCACTAAAACAACTCGGCCATTCGTGCTCACACGAAGTTAATGTCCTTTTTATACTATATAAACAATCCTCGTCATGTCTCTAAATATAACGATAACAATATACATGTAACTCCCCAAATTATTTAATCGTTTTGCGTTTTATAATTTTCAGTTTTATAAATAGTCAAAAGCTGCATATATACTGGATATTTTAGAGCACGGTAAATGTCCAGTATTACTGTTCTCTCGCACATTTTATAACTACAATCAAATATTGCTAATCTGAAACATTTTGTTCCAATTTTGTCAATTCACCGAAAAGATCTCTATAACTTCGACATCATTTTTTCTACTACAATTTCTCAGAGGCAAGAAAGGACCTGCCCAATGACTACGCGATGAAAAAAATTTGCAAGACCAATCTCCATTCCCCAACGCTCTCGTTGTAATAAACAGTTCAGTCCTTAGCTTATACTTTCCGTCCTTTGGTGAGGTACTTACACATTGGATGGACATGCAGCGCGGAAACTGTTGCTGATCAGTGGGAATTAGGCATCCCAATATTGAAAATATACTTTTAATTAATAATCAGAATATCATTACAGATGTACTTCCACTGAATTCGTCCCTATTTATACAGGCATCACATACAGCTCTCAAAGTGTGTCATAAAAATGGTCGAGTATTTTTTCAATTGCAACTTTTTTAGCAAACACGTGCCTTTTACAAAAAAAATGTGCATGTTATGTAAGGAAGCTCTCACTGTTTACTATCAACATAAATCAACACAAATTACATGGTTGCCGTTGTTTGTCGGATGACAGTTAGTAATTATAGAGATAGACTCCTTCCTAGTCTTGTTTCTTATGTTCTCATGAGTAATGCAGATTTTTGTTTCATCGTATTTTTAGCACGTATGTGTTGTTTCTCATGAACTTAGTTATATTTTGGATTTTAGTTCGTTTCATTTATAGCAGATGAAAACATGCACTGTTAAAGGAGAACCATACCATAGCTGGCTTTTATTTAGGATATTATTTATTCATAAATGAAGCAAGAAGGTGCTATGTAATCAAAACGAGAAAATACACTCGAATTAAAAGATAACTGAACCATTTATAAAAAAATCGAATATTTAGTTAGTTTCATTACGTGTTAAAATTGCATGGCGAATGTGTCAGCGAGTACATGCAATTTCAATATAACTAAGTGAAACTTCAGCTGGTGGAGCAGTATTGCATTCTTATTATACACACTTTCGTGGTAAATTATTTATGGCAAGTGACCAATTGCCAAAACAGCGCGAGACAGCACAATATAAAACAACATACACACATAGTAGAATAAAGCTAGGGTCACCGCCTTGGAACGGTTAATGCAAAGTCCACATTATGTTCGTCATCGTAAACAAACATATCAATGTGACCTAGGAATGTTAAACACAGTAAACAATCTGCATATGGTACCATTAATTATATTGCCTACCACAGTGAAATATAACCCAGAATTTACCCAGATACCAAATTTTTAGTTGACGTATGTGTTTTTGACCAAGTTGTATATATGTGTCATTTGAACAAATATGCACCAATGCATGGGAATTTCCTAACAAATCACATATATTGTGTACAGCAGACAATTATTTGCAATTGAAAACAATGTCCTTACGTTTATTTTATTGAATTATTCTTTTGAACGTTTGATCTAGTTGTTTTTATTTATAAGGTGTTTTTTTAGATCATAATCTTCTCGTTTTACAACAACTCAAACGAACACTTTGAAGTATTTCCCGTCCCCACTCAAATCACACAGCACTTCCGACGATGCATACATATCTTGTCGTTGACTCCCTCAAGTGAAAAATATTTTTCTTAGTTACAAGCACTTGTTACCTGACTTGATAAATAAAAACTAGAATAAAAAAAAAACTTATAACGTTTAGTTAAAGAAATTACAACTGTACCCGGGATAGATAGTTGTTTTAAGCTAGTTGATTAATGCTGATTCTGGAATTAGATGTATATAATGTTTCAATTACCTGTATCGCTTAATTTTTACTTACATGCCTACAGATACAGCATCGCCGTGGTAGATAATAATTCAGTGAGGCTAGAATGGTGTGTATTTCGTTTATAATTAAGCACATGTTCTATCTATAATGGTCGTAATATGTATGATCGTGTAGTTAATTGTATTCACGGCATTGGATATGGTTCAATCAACATTTCAGTTTGTGTTTAGTTTGTTTTCGTTTCTGCTTAATTATTATCAAGAAATTGATTAACACGAGCAGAAAGATTATTTTTTTTAATGTTTCCCTGCATCCAAAAAGATTGATCACTTAAAGAGTATAAATGTTTATCTTGCTCTTATGTTGCAGAAACTGTGCATTTAAAAATTAATCAACTGAAGAAGCGTAATAGTAGAGGCTAGCACTCCTTTAACGCGGAGAATAAGAGAAAAAACATCGAGATTCGGCGCTTACTTTTTTCATACCTATTATTAACAAAGATGAAAACAGATTATTTAAATCATGTCAGAATAACAAAAAAACTTAAATGAGGCACAATTACGCTTTATACAAATAAACACAATTAAAAACTGGTTTAGCAATAAAGATTTCACTAAATGCCATCTGTTTTTCTCAACATCGGACAGAAGTGGATGGTGTTCTGCATGGAAAAGCATGATTCTTTTTTCAATAACTCCTGCAAATACCAGAGGCAAAATACAATCAATATTGTGTTTGTGAATTCGTGGGCTTGATGAATTTCGTATAACACATAAAGGTTTTAGTGTATTCTTGTATTCTTTTAAAATATAAGTTTTGGAAATGCAAAATGGCAACGTACCGTCTGAACAAGCATATTGGCGACAAATACATGTACGAGAGTTATGGCCGTCCTGGTTTAGGTGTGAAGGAAAGGTAAGCAGTGTTTAACGCTTATAAAATTTATGTAAAAAAAAATAAAAGAAAATTCAGTAATAGTATGGGTCTCTTACGAATAAATAGCATTGTGATAACACTATAATAACATGTTTATTAACGGTTGATTGATTCGCAGATTTCGTTAATCACGGTTTTAACAAAATATAATGTAAAGATAGGCAGGCGGAAAATGCTTCTCAGCAATCTTATAATTGTGATATGATAGAACATATTAAACAAAAACTTTTTTCAATTGTCAATTAATTCAAGTAAAACAGGGTGGAATTTAATATATCATATGAAAGAGGTTCATACCTAAGAAAACGTCGGAATGTCCTTGTAAGTCAACGTTGTTATTTTATCTCAGATGTTGGTACTTATAATATAACATATCGTCTTTGATATTTTTGAAATAGTATGAGTAAAAAAAACGCGATTTTTCAGCAGACAAAAATACGGAACACATGTTTTGAACAAATTTGTATTCAAATTGCATCGCGTTATGTTTCACTAGCAATGTGTTGTTATCGCGTAAATTGTTGAGTTCCATTTATATGGTATTTAATGCAATTACACAGACATGCAGAAGTGTGTTGTTTATTGACTCCGCTTTAAAACACGTTTTATAGATATATCTCCACTAAGCAACGCAGATAATTATAGTATTCGGTCTTGTGCATATAAACTGTTGAGTTGTCTATTCTATATCTTTTTAATTCGATGTGTTCAATAAACCATTGGATTTAATAACACAAGATTATGTAAGTAATCTGCGGAAGTGTCCCTTAATACAAGTTAATAATGATTGCATGGTTACATTCGTTGAGCTGTAGTAATAACCAAGATATAGACCTATTTCTGGTTATTTATATTCAGAACGTTTTCTTTAGTAATGAAGGAAGCACACATCAATCAACATACTCCCCGAGTACCGTGAGATTAATTTATTACATATAACCGTTATAGGTTTCAGTGCATTATTATAGTCCTACGATAAGGAGTATCAGAAACGCATTGATTTGAATTAAGAAAAACTGCCATGTTCACAAAGTCGTTAGCTATAACTTAGCCATTTACCATACTCTGCAGTCTGTGTCTACATTAGTTATTTCTCCTGTTTTCATTATAGTATTGCCTGTGGGTAAGATTATGAAAGATACATTATCGATGTTTATTTAAATGCGCTTGTAAATAACATTAATATCTTGATATATCACATATCGTTACTATAAATAGTAACAAAATGACGTCTCGAGCGGGCCATAATTCGTATCTAGAGGGCCAATATAAATTGGGCTGAGCCGGATCGATATTTCATATCACCGTAAGAATGGGATCGCGCGGCTTATACTGAACAAAATGGCGTTCACATTCAGTCTTAGCCTTAGCAAACGGTGATCAATAAAATTTAGCCACAACTCAACGAAAGAATCGAAGATAATTATTATGACACGTATAACACAATCAGGATAATACAAATATAGATTGAAACTGGAACTCATCTGTATATTTAATCGATGCCTCTATTTTTGCTTTAACAAGATTCGTCAAAGAGCAAAATTCATTGTAAACTACACACTTACCACGATGACAACTTAAATCCAGTTCTTATAATAATAAAATAACAAAGATTTGTAATTCCATTTTCTGTTATTCCATCCGTTTATTATTAAATAGAAAAATCTATTTTAATTTTAAATCACACTTTTAAACGATTGTATGGAATGCTATTGCTAAACACTGTCACCATAAACACGATTTACGAAATCGAATATCGAAGCGGTTACAATAATTTTATTTCTATCGAAATGCATGACAAACACAAAATCCGAAATATGCTTTGGAATCGTTCGATGCTTAAACAATATTTAATTGTTTAATAAAAACCCTCCACGTCCGAATTGTTGTCCTAAAATCCAGAGAGTCTAGCTAATTTCGTCATTGAAATTACGTCACATGAGATACGTCATAAATTGCGTAATGAACTGAATGAAAATAAAAGTACGGAAAGCTGGTTCTGTATAAATTTTAGTGAAGGACCAAAATAGTATGATATGTGATATAAACGATAACACACGGCAGATCTGGGCCGGACGTCTTAAATCGACCCTAGCTGCATAATGGTTTTCGGGACAAAGGCCCTCGGGTCGTTATGTCGGCAGCGGGCCGATTATAGACGTTCGGCCCAGTTGTACCGTGTGTTATCGTCTATAAATGCCATGTATAATTTCGAAAAACTGTTATACGACATCCAGAACATAATTGCATTAAAACAATACACTACTCGGTAGGTGTTCAATTATACGCACTAACAATATTCCATGTAGACAAGCATATTGTCGAAGACTGTGCGTTTGGGAGTAATTTGCATGGGAAACAGTTTGCATGAACATTTTGTACATAAAATGATCCATGTGTCCAGATATCAAAAACGTTTCACTTATCCCCATAGCATCTTATATATGTAATTACTGCAATGCATTATGGCATGGTATGTTTATCGCAGTTATCAATCAAAGCCTTAAACAACAGACAGACAGATATACAATTTAGTTTGACTTGTACAGTTGCAGTAAACTTAAATATTTATACATCGATGGTCTTTAATAGTAACAGGATTTAATGTATTTTTTCTACTGTTGCCATACGCCGGGAAAATAAAAAATAAAGTGAAATTCATCTTCAATATCGGTAGGTTCGCAGCAAATGCAGTATAGGTGCTGTCTGGAAATTATTTCTTCTGTATAAAGGCCATATCTAATGGGTGGGTTAACAATTTTGGTGTAGTGAAAAGGTTTTTCAAGATTCAAGGTTAAATGTGTAAGTAGGACTCATATTCAAAGTTGATTTTGAAACACCGATGAACATCTAACATTGAACTGTTATTTTACGTTTTATTCCAGTCCCGTGTAAAGAAATCATATTATCTGCGTTTAAATTCCTATATAAATGTGTTAGTTTAAACCTATTTTTTTAAGCTCGATTTCATAGAAAGCCTAAGGCGTATTTGAAACGCCTTCGGGTCCGTTTCCTGGGAATAGAACCAGGACTTAGTGTCTATGGGGGAGATCTAACGAGCGACAAGGGTCATTAGATCGAACCATTGACCTCCCGGTCGCTAGGCGGACGACATATCTGTTTTTTACAACCGTTAAAAACGATCGCATTGAAAATACAAGTTATTGAAATAAGGGAAAGGGCGGTCTACGATTACCACAACCAGTCATAATTTGATATTTAATGTTAAAAATGCATGATGACTATGGTTTCAGTTATGCATTTGAGGAAAAAATGACATTGACACTTTTATGATATGCTTATGAAAAATAGTTAGTCTATAAAGACGATAACTTAACACAAGATTTAACTTTTTGATGCACTTCCCGACCAATCCTCCGAATTTCACCTTGTATGCCACATTTATACATTTTTAACCATAATGCATTTCTACATATAGTATCAAAACATTTCATCGTGTCCACAAATATAATATATAATCTCTTATTTTCAAACAAATACTTTTGAACAAGAGAATGAAGAATACATATTTCATCTGTCATAGACTGCCTTTCCGAAATCCAAATGTTGAGTCCGAAATAGTATTATTTTCATAACATATATTTTCAATGTGATTGTTTCAAACGGCTGTAAAGAGCTTAGATAAACAGATAACTAAAGTAATCGTTCTATTATAATTAATTTTTCTTTTGAACTTTTCTTGTGCAGAGGGACAATATATGTATCCCGGAAAAGCAACCTTTTGGAAAATACCACTAATCGGTTGTAACATAAACAAAACAGAACATAATTCGGGATCAGTCTTTTATCCAATCCGTCCATTGTTCAAGATAATATCTTGAGTTCAATACGCAATCCAATACGTCACATATTTGCAAGGCTAATAGCTCAACACTTTCAATAAAATTCTCGTTCAAAAGATTATCACTGCCGCAAGATTTGTTCCGCTTCAATGACTTAACAGCATTAATAATCTCTTCAACTGTAATTGGGTCATCGAGCTCAGGGTAAAAAATATTAGAATTATCGAAATAATATATTTTTTAAATATACAGCATCAACATTCTTATCAGTCGAAATGTTTGTGCTTAAATTTTCAAAATGATTTTAAATGACTATAGAGTAATTTTGGGAGACGTTTTTGCAGATTAAGATTTATAATGTTTCCAAAATTATCTGTGCCTACTTTTGCGTAAATTTGCCAAGTCAAATTTACGTTAATTATAGTCGGTGTGCTTTTTTTCTAACAATCGTTTTTTCCACATTAAACAATCTAAGCGCTTCCAAATACATATTACGGGCAACAATGCAATCATGGTCAAACCAATATGTATCCCTTTTAGACCTTTTAACCTTCAATATAAATGCAAATAAAACATTCTTATGCTAACACTGGATTTGCAAAATCGCGGGTCGTGTTAGAAAACTTGTCAATCAAAACGTTAATTGAGTCCCTGTCAGGGCAATTGATATTATGCACAAACTCGTTAAAAGTTGGCAAAATTCTAATAATCCCTGATCGAAAATGTTCACTCAGAGATTCATTGCATTAATATTTAATATCCAATTGGTTTTATTCGCTATGAAGTCTATTATTCCATTACAATGAACACCATAGCGGCGCATGGTCTCTCCATTCATTAAAACGTTGTATATATAATTGTTTTATCTGTGAGACGTTACATACTTTTGTTAAAAGATGATCGATCACTGAACATCACTTATTTGACAAAATGTGTTCTGATCACTATTACCAATGTGACCATTGACACTGCAAAACGATTCGCCTTTACCAGTATTGAACAATTTAACCCCGTGACTGTTGAGTGATATATCTAGTGAGGCCCTGTCAGGGATGTAATCAGACGTATATGCGCGGCTATCAATACAACTATTAAAATTGCCAAAAACAATATTAATCATTTTTATCGCCAACTCTCTTGTTTGAATCACCACATATAAAAACACAACCAAGATTGTCATATCAATATATATCATGTTCTAAAATATCAAACAAATCGACGTTACAAATATATAACGAATTCAATTTTCATGTCTAATTGAATAACAAATACATCACACATGTATACAAATTGGCCTTTATTTAAGTGTCAAATGTAATATTAAACGTGTAGTTCAATAATCCATATAGTAGATGTTGACCCTAATTATATAGTTCAGCAATCCATATAGAAGCTAGATAATCTTATACATAATGATTTTGTTTAACAATACATATAGTAGCAAGGCATTGTTAACCCCAATAATATAGTTCAGCTATCCATAAAGGAACTAGATAATCTTATCCATAACGTTATTGTTTAACAATACATATAGTAGCAGGGCTTCGTTAACCCCAATGTTATACTTCAGCCATCCATATAGAAGCTAAATAATATTATCCATAATGTTATTGTTTAACAATACATTTAGTAGCAAGGCATAATTAACCCCAAATGATATGTAGTTTTTAAATCCCCAAAAATACAATCGCCTATATCAACCTAGAAATAGCATCACTTTGTATCGCTGGAACAAACCCGAAAATATGTCATGTTTCTAGCTCCGTTTGCATACGCAGCAAATATCCTAGGGTGACACAGTGGCGGACTGGCTGAGTAAATACACGTCATAAATCAATTAGATGCAGGTTCTTTTGTATTTGATCAACTAAAAAAATCTGTTCGATTTGATCAATAATTGACCGTTATTACAAAACCGTATTCAAGTTTTTATTTGTTGTATCATATTATAATGACGAGTAACTTTTCTTCGAGACTACAATTAATGATGACATGATATAGTTATATTATTATAAATTATGTTAAATTGCTTTAATTTATAAGCAAATCACATACCTTAATGCACCGCGAGAAACCTTTAAGCATTTCGTTAAAATATTGTAATGAATTTTAATTACACATAGATGTTGAATGCTAATCATACCTATGATATGTTCCCTTTTAAGACACAATGTCAATTCAAATATACGAATATTGCAGCATGCTGGTCTGATGATATACTCGGAAAAGAGTTACTTTTAACATAATATCATCGAAATGTTTGGAAAATATTTTGGAAGTAAGGTTAAGTAGTTTGTTGACTATTATATATTGATATAAATGTGTCTAAAATACTATTACATAATTTACTTGAGGAACACTTAATCTCACATTATGACCTTATTTCGTGCGGTTGACACCATCACGTAAATGAAACACACGCATATCAGCACATGACTGCAAACAAGGCTAATGCGATACACATCTCAATAAATGTCGTTTAATATCTACAACGACATGTGATATGGCGAGTTCAAACAATACAACAACAACAACAACAACAACATTTATTTAGCAGTAAAGCTTATACAAGCTCATAGCCTACATTATATATGCATTATACAATTTATAAGTAATGGTAGAAGATAGACATTGGACGATAGTGTTATGAACTGGTTAACATGGTTAGTTATGAAGGGAATACATAATTGCATCTGATATTGCAACTGCACATCTTATATTTACTAATTACTTACAAGACATACGATTAAAAGAATTTTCACTATTATTTGGAGAAATGAACTTTTGTGAATACGAATGTTATATGTGGGTGTGTCTGAAATAACAATTTTAAGAATCTTTTAAATAAATTACTTTTAAACATTGAAGTAAATTACGTAATGCACTGTTACAACACGTTTTGTAATAAAAACCCGAATTGTAATAATTATTACAAAGTTGGTTGCGATGCATTATTACATTTCGGGTCGACAGTAACAACCCGTTTTGTAATAAAATCCCGAAATGTAATTAATTTTATCATGTCCATAAACTCAGAGATACAGACTTTTATTAGAAGTTATTTTCATGTTTAAATTAGTTTTAGAGTAGGTATTGACTGTTCCCCCGACCTTTGTTCTTATAGACTACATCAACAAATCATGAATGTAAGAATTTATTACAAAGTTGGTTGCGATGCATTATTACATTTCGGGTCGACAGTAACAACCCGTTTTGTAATAAACACCCGAAATGTAAAAAAAATTATCATGTCTATTAAATCAGAGATACAGACGTTTTGAGAAGTTATTTTCAAGTTTAAATTAGTTTTAGAGTAGGTATTGATTGTTCCCCCGACCTTTGTTCTTATAGACTACATCAACAAATCATGAATGAAATACTTTATTACAAAGTGGGTTGCGATGCATTATTACATTTCGGGCCGACAGTAACAACCCGTTTTGTAATAAAAACCCGAAATGTAATAAATTTTATCATGTCCATTAAATAGGGATACAGACATTTTTAGAAGTTATTTTCATGTTTAAAATAGTTTTAGAGTAGGTATTGACTGTTCCCCCGACCTTTGTTCTTATAGACTACATCAACAAATCATGAATGTAATAATTTATTAGAAAGTGGGTTGCGATGCATTAGTACATTTCGGGTCGACAGTAACAACCCGTTTTGTAATAAAAACCCGAAATGTAATAAATTTTATCATGTCCATTAAATCAGAGATACAGACTTTTTTAGAAGTTATTTTTATGTTTAAATTAGTTTTGGAGTAGGAATCGATTGTTCCCCCGACCTTTGTTCTTATAGACTTCATCAAAAAATCATGAATGTAATAGTTTATTACAAAGTGGGTTGCGATGCATTTTTACATTTCGGGTCGACAGAAACAACCCGTTTTGTAATAAAAACCCGAAATGTAATTAATTTTATAATGTCCATCAAATCAGAGATTCAGACGTTTTTAGAGGTTATTTTCATTTTTAAATTAGTTTTAGAGTAGGTATTGATTGTTCCCCCGACCTTTGTTCTTATAGACTACATCAATAAATGATGAATGTGACAATTTATTACAAAGTGGGTTGCGATGGATTATTACATTTCGGGTCGACAGTTACAACCCGTTTTGTAATAAAAACCCGAAATGTAATAAATTTTATCATGTCCATTAAATCAGAGATACAGAATTTTTTAGAAGTTATTTTCATGTTTAAATTAGTTGTAGAGTAGGTATTGACTGTTCCCCCGACCTTTGTTCTTATAGACTACATCAACAACTCATGAATGTAATAATTTATTACAAAGTGGGTTTCGATGCATTATTACATTCCGGGTTGACAGAAACAGCCCGTTTTGTAATAAAAACCCGAAATGTAATAAATGTTATCAAGTCCATTAAATCAGAGATAAAGACTTTTTTAGAAGTTATTTTCATGTTTAAATTAGTTTTAGAGTAGGTATTGACTGTTCCCCCAACCTTTGTTCTTATAGACTACATCAACAAATCATGAATGTAATAATTTATTACAAAGTGGGTTGCGATGCATTATTACATTTCGGGTCGACATTAACAACCCGTTTTGTAATAAAAACCCGAAATGTAATAAATTTTATCATGTCCATTAAATCAGAGAAAGAGACTTTTTTAGAAGTTTTTTTCATGTTTAAATTAGTTTAAGAGTAGGAATTGATTGTTCCCCCGACCTTTGTTCTTATAGACTACATCAACAAATCATGAATGTAATAATTTATTACAAAGTGGGTTGCGATGCATTATTACATTTTGGATCGACAGTAACAACCCGTTTTGTAATAAAAACCCGAAATGAAATAAATTGTATCATGTCAATCAAATCAGAGATACAGACTTTTTAGAAGTTATTTTCATGTTTAAATTAGTTTTAGAGTAGGAATTGATTTTTCCCCCGACCTTTGTTCCTATCGACTACATCAACAACTCATGAATGTAATAATTTATTACAAAGTGGGTTGCGATGCTTTATTACATTTCGGGTCGACAGTAACAACCCGTTTTGTAATAAAAACCCGAAATGTAACTAATTTTATCGTGTCCATTAAATCAGAGATACAGATGTTTTAAGAAGTTATTTTCATGTTTAAATTAGTTTTAGAGTAGGTATTGATTGTTCCCCCGACCTTTGTTCTTATAGACTACATCAACAAATCATGAATGTAATACTCTATATAAAGTGGGTTGCGATGCATTATTACATTACGGGTCGACAGTAACAACCCGTTTTGTAATAAAAACCCGAAATGTAATAAATTTTATCATGTCCATTAAATCAGAGATACAGAATTTTTTAGAAGTTATTTTCATGTTTAAATTAGTTTTAGAGTAGATATTGACTGTTCCTCCAACCTTTGTTCTTATAGACTACATCAACAAATCATGAATGTAATAATTTATTACAAAGTGGGTTGCGATGCATTATTACATTTCGGGTCGACAGTAACAACCCGTTTTGTAATAACAACCCGAATTGTAATAAATGTAATTAAGTCAGACAAAGTCCGAGATACATTCATTTTTTAAGTTATTTTCAAATGAACATAAGTTTTAGAGAAGGTATTAACAATTCCCCCGACCTTTGTTCTTATAGACTTCATCAACAAATCACGAATGTATTAATTTATTACAAAGTGGGTTGCGATGCATTATTAAATTTCGAGTTGACAGTAACAACCCGTTTTGTAATAAAACCCCAAAATGTTATACATTTGATCATGTCGTATAAAGTCCGAGATGTTGATATGTTTTGAATTTATTTTCAAGTTTAAAAACAATTTTGATTAGGAATTGACAATTCACCCGACCTTCGTTCTTGTAGACTCCATAACAAAATCATGAATGCAATTATGTATTGCAAATTGGGTTGCGATGCCTTATTACATTTCGGGTTGACAGAAACAACCCGTTATGTAATCAAACCCCGAAATGTTATAAATTATCCGATGTCCGATAAAGTCCGAGATATAGATTTGTTGGAATATTGTTTCATGTTTAAAAACAATTTTGAGTAGAAATTGACTATTCACCCGACCTTCGTTCTTATACATTTCATCAAACAAACATAAATGTAATAAATTATTACTTGGTGGGTTGCGATGCATTATTACACATCGGGATGACAGTAAAAGGTATTCAAACGATCTGCGAAAATATTTTCATATTTAAATATAGCGACTGGCCAAATTATTTACGACGACATACATGCGTTTTCAATCTGACTTAATTCGTCGCTCATTGTGCATATATTTGTAAAGCATCTGTACTTTCAGTTTCTATTACGATGCGAAAAATAAAAATGTCTAAGAGAGGAAGAAAGACGTCCGCGATTGTTGCGCCAAAATATCAGTTGACAGTTACAAAGATATCAGTTAACATTAGTTGTTTGTTTTTTTTTAATTTAAAGTGTATATCATGGACAGTTTCAAGGATCAAAGATGTTATGAAACATCAGTTTATTTAAGTTAATTATGATAGTTTACAGTTTTATTGAATCAATACATGTGTGTAGCTTCAACAGAAGTTAAGCAGCAATTACTTTAAGGTATGCACTTTTATAACTCATTTCACCCTATTTCAAGAATGAAATCCCCCTATTTTTCAAAATCAATGGGTGAAAACCCCATTTCTCAAATAATTACCTGGGACGCGTTTTTATTACAAAACGGGTTGTTACTGTCGACCCGAAATGTAATAATGCATCGCAACCCACTTTGTAATAAATTATTACATTCATGATTTGCTGATGTAGTCTATAAGAACAAAGGTCGGGGGAACAATCAATTCCTACTCTAAAACTAATTTAAACATGAAAATAACTTCTTAAAAAGTCTGTATCTCTGACTTAATGGACATGATAACATTTATTACATTTCGCGTTTTTATTACAAAACGGGTTGTTACTGTCGACCCGAAATGTAATAATGCATCGCAACCCACTTTGTAATAATTATTACAATTCGGGTTTTTATTACAAAACGGGTTGTAACAATGCACTGTTTCGTCATATTGTAATACAATTCTATGTGTATGTTATGAGATATATACAACAACAACAACAACAACATCAATCCATCAATGAATTCATAGCGCTCACATATGCAAATGAGCATTAATTTAATGTATGCATGAATACAACAAACAACAACATGTATTCACCAATAAAGCCTATACAAGTTTATAGCCCCCACATATGAAAATGATCATTTATTATATATATATATGTGAGTGCACAACAACAACATAAATTTATTTATCTATAAAGCCTATACATTCGTGGTTATGTTGTTTTAGTTAACTATATTTAATATTATATGTGCGTGTCTAATAGTACCGATTTCGAAGGCTACATATTATTATTTGGTTCAAAAGTTTGTACAGAGGCCAAAATTTAAAACAAAAATCAACAAAAGTCGAATAGCTCATAAACAAAGTAATGTTATTCACGTTTCTTTATGACGCGAAACATTTCAATTAATAAGAACAAATGTTATTTGCTCTATTTTATCAACCATCAGTCATTATCAGACCTGAGGCTTGATAGACGCGGTGAAACATCTGATTGCGAATAAACTACATTTCAAACGTTTGTTGAACGACTCACGTATGTTATGAATACACCGAAGCGTTACATGTGCACATTTTAAGTGTTGATATTATTATTTTAACAAGCCACATGCTGTGGTGATATGTGCCGCAATATGACATTACGTAAATCATGGTGTGCATCGTCCGGATTGCATTTGTAGTTCACACCGATTTTGTGTAATTTATTTGTACGTGTATTGTATTTGGGACAAAAATAACATACACTTCTGGCGCTTAGGCTATTTGTTATGATGCTGTATGAGATTCAATTAAAGCAGTTTTAACCAAACGGAACTTTCGACGCATAAAATGTAAGTAGTTAAATTTAAGTTCTCATTTTTCTGTCAAGGGAAAAAAGAGCTATGTGGTGTGTTTTATTCAGATTTTTTTAGATCATCTTTGTTCTTATAGAAAGTAAAAGTCTTTATAGTGAATGTAGAATGAGTCGCTTAATTGAAATAGCAGCAGTCATAATGTAGTAAAAGTAGTGGTAGTACTAGAAGTAATAGAAGTAGTAGTAGTAGTAGTAGTAGTAGTAGTAGTAGAAGAAATATAAGTAGTAGTAGGATAGTCGTAGTGAAGTAGTTGTAGTAGTAGTAGTAGTAGTAGTTAGTCGTAATAGTAGTAGTAGTAGTAGAATAAGTAGTAGTAGTAGTAGTAGTAGTAGTGTTAGTAGTAGTAAGTAGCAAGGTAGTAGTAGTAGTAGTAGTAGTAAGTAGTTGTTTGTAGTAGTTGTAGTAGTTGTAGTCGTAGTAGTAGTCGTATTAGTAGTAGTAGTCAGTAGAAAGTAGAAGTGTAGTAGTAGTAGTAGTTAGAAGTCGTAGTAGTAGTGAGAACGACGAAAAAGTAGTAGTAGTAGAAGAAGAAAAAAGTAGTAGTAGTAGAAGAAGAAAAAGTAGTAGGTAGTAGTAGTAGTCAGTAGAGTAAGTAGTTAGTAGTAGTCGTAGTAGTAGCTAGAAGTAGTAGTAGTAGTAGTAGTGGTAGTAGTAGTAGTAGTAGTAAAAGTAGTAGAAGTAGTAGTAGTAGTAGTAGTAGTAGTAATAGTAGTTGTAGTAGTAGATCAGCAGCGTTGTAGTAGTAGTAGTAGTAGTAGTAGTAGTAGCGAAGTAGTAGTAGTAGTAGTAGTAGTAGTAGTAGTAGTAGTAGTAGAAGTAGTAGTAGTGTAGTAGTAGTAGTAGTAGTAGTTGTAGTGTAGTAGAAGTAGTAGTAGCAGGAAGCAGCAGCAGCAGCAGAAGTAGTAGTAGTAGTAGTAGTAGTAGAGTAGTAGTATAGTAGTAGTAGTAGTGTAGTAGTAGTAGAAGTAGTGGTAGTGTAGTAGTAGTAGTAGTAGTAGAAGTAGAGAAGAAGAAGAAGAAGAAGAGAAGAAGTAGTAGAGTAGTAGTAGTAGAGTAGTATACTAGTAGTTGTAGTAGAAGTATTAGTAGAAGTAGTAGTAGTAGTAGTAGTAGTGTAGTAGTAGTAGTAGTAGTAGTAGTAGTAGTAGTAGTAGTAGTAGTAGTTGAAGTAGTAGTAGTAGTATAGTAGTAGTAGAGTTAGCCTAGTAGTAGTAGTAGTAGTAAGTAGTAGTCGTATTAGTAGTAGTTAGAGTCCTAGTAGTAGTAGAGTAGTAGTAGTGTAGTCAGTAGTAGTAGTTAGTAAGTAGTATGTCGTAGTAGTAGACTTTCCTTAGTAGTCGTAGTAAGTAGTAGAAGTAGCTAGTTAGTAGTAGTAGTAGTAGTCGTCGTAAGTAGTAAGTAGTAGCAGTAGTAGTAGTAGTAGAAGTAGTTAGTAGTAAAGTAGTAGT